>NC_136818.1:46387307-46482307 GCF_951394365.1 Tetrao urogallus | reverse complement strand
TTCACCACTCCGAGTAAAGAATTTCTTCTAACATCTAACCTAAATTTCCCCTCTTTTAGTTAAAAGCCACTCGCCCTTTCCCTCTTGTGCTATCAACAGATAGGCTTCTACAGGATGCAACACAAGGAACCTCTCTGGAAACACATAGAAAACTCTGAAAGTGGAGTTTGTTCAGCCTTGCCACAATTGTGTGGGATAGGAAGGAGAGTTCAAATTGGTAATCTTCACTAAAAGATTTAAACCACCACTATGGTTTATGTACACCACAACAGAAACGCAGATCCCAAATCCCCTCTCATTGTAATCAGAATGGAGCCATTTCATCATGACTGATTTCATTGTGTCATTTCCAATTTACACCATGCAAAGTGAGAGGTGACCCCCGGCCCCTGGGGGTTAGAAATGCTGCGGGAGACCGAGGAGCAAATCGGGGGGCTCTGCAAACACCACTCAGAGCTGTCTGCAGAAACACTGCAACAACCTCAGACATACTGCATCCTTGTAGTGTTGCACAATAGCAGGACAAAGGCAGGGGTGTGAGAGGATCCGGGGAAATAAGAGCGCAGGAAATACCAGCCTGTCCAGCCAGTGCTCTGTGAGCCCATAACCTGCCTGCAACAATGACTGTAACTCAGGGGGAAAAAATAACAACTCTGCAAGAGGTAATTATCTAACAAGGTACAAGTAACAAGATTTTCATGCCACTTCCTCTCCGTCAGTGGTAGCCTTCAGCTGGCACCTCCACAGAGCAAAGCCCATCCCAGACTCGAGCATACCTTTACAATTCAGCATTTCTTCCTGATCCATCCGAATAACCCATCTCATTTTCTACCTCTCTGAGATCACAGCCTCATCAAATCATTGTGCTGCGAACTTTCATGGCTAACGGAACACTGGTCTGAAATAAAATAACAAAAAAGTGGTCATTCTACCAGTGGTGAGTTGTTGCTAACTCAATTTCAATGGCTGCCAATCACTGTTTTCTAGAGAGGCCCACAAAAAGCCACTTGTTTTGATCCTGAGCAGACAGAAGGCATTCTGGTAGTGGGTTAAGGGTTTCTAGGAAATGGCAGCAGAGTTAGAAACCTTACAGAAAGAACATTTTCATGTGCCCGGTGGCTCAGGCTGATGGCATGCAGGAAAGCTCACAGAACTCTGGACGATGCTGTTTGTTTCATGGCTGTGAACACATTAAGCAATGGAATTTGCTTTTAGATCTAATGAGCTGGACTGATACAGGGATGTCAGCAAAGTCCAGCAACAAGCCACTTGTTCTCTTGAGCCAGGGTAGGTGACACAACTGCTGCTTACACTGGCACCCAAGAACCCTACCCAACAGCTCACACTATTTCACACTGGGATGTTATGGAAATGCCCAGTGAAAATAACCATGGTTATATCGTAGGGGACAGCCAAGGTTCCTGAGAGATAGACTCTGCATTGCAAATGAGAATTTCCACCTCTGTGGAGGAACTTTCTTAGCATGTATGGGGTTGAGAAGAGATATTCCAGGACCATCCATAAAAACTGTAAACATACTTTAGTGATATCCTCTTTCCTCATCATGAAGCCAACAAAATTTTAATGTTCATGACACTTACTTGTCACTGCTGGCTGGCAAATTCCAAAGATAAAACACAACAAGAATCCCAATATAAAAGCACCAGCATTAGCTTGTGACAAGCTACGAAACGCCAAAGGAAACAAACCTGGTTTAATGACAATGAAGTGGACAGAGAATGAGAAAACCCTGTGGAAACACCAAGTCTGCCATCTTTTGTACTGGTGGATAAAAGCTTGGCGGCTCCAGCAGGCTGTGGGATTTGCAGTGGGCAAAGGGAAGGACTTGTAGAACTCCTGAAAGATGCCATTTATTATTCAACTGGAAACACGGTTAATGCCAGTGGGACTTGGTCTTCCTCATAAACGAGAACAATTTTTACTTAAAGCACTCAAATGACCACTAGGGCTGCTCTAGCCTCTGTGACTGCAGAGTACAGTTTTAAGCAGTTTTATTAACTTTATTTTAAATCACTTCCAGTGCTGATCCCCCTAAAGATCAAAGCTGCTCCATCATTTATACCTGGCAGGCAGTAAAACCCTTACGTAAATCTGTAAGTTCCCTTGTTAAGTTTAACATTCATCACTTAACATCACTTAGCAGCCAACCAGGGGACAGTGTGCCTGCCAGGCCAACCAGCCCCATCTGCATCCCTGCAGTGAGGATCCAACGCTGCTGAAGTGGAGGCAAAGCTCCATTCAGTGTCTGCTCCTCCAAAAGGCACAGATGGGGGATGGCCCTCGGAGAGTGCATCTTTGCCCCCCATTTCATCTGCACCCCGGTGGTAACTGTCAGAATTCCTTAAGTTACTAGGAAACCTCAGAGAGCCACAGAAAACATTCTGTGCCTAATGAGGCCTTCTTGGACCACAGTGTCATCAGACACTACCACGACCCGCTAATGAGCTTCTCTCTGTGCAGTGCGGAGCCGCGCTGAACTGAACTCTCCCCATAGGACGACGCGCCATGAACTGGCAGATTAAACTTTCCACTGGACCAGGGACAGTTGCAAGGCACTGGGATGGCGTCCAACTTCAGCTAAGTGGAGTAGGGACTGAGAACATGAATTCATAACCAGCAGCCATCAATGAGGCGTAGGGAGCCATGTGCACAGCATGCACTTGGGTAAGGAGACTGGGGACTAGAGCAGAGCTGACTGTGCCTAATGTAGGGCAGGCAGGACACAAAAAGGCTGTATCCATCCAGTAGAAAGCAATACAAAGGCAAGACCACCATATCTTAAAAGAAAAAAAGACAGAACATGGACACATCCAACGAGTATTTGAAAGCAACACTTACTCTCCTTGTCTGTAGAGCCAAGGATGTTTGAAAGGAGATCCAGCAGCCCTAGGCAGGGACCATAGCTGCAAGAGGGGAAATGAGATGACAAGTCTGAAATGCAGAACACAATAGAGGAACCAATGAAAGACAAGGAAGAGGAGCCAAAGATGCTTAGATTTTGTAGCAGCAGGAACTAGTCAGGATGGCAAAAGAAACACTAGAAGACAGAGACAGATACCATCCAAAGGGAACTGCAGCTACGCAACAGAGCAGTTCCAGTATCCCCTTGACTAGAACAAGTACAAAGCGTCAGCTGCGTGATGTGCCAAATCACCTCTTTGGGAAACACTTTTTCTTGAAGTTTTCTTCTCTTTTTATTCCCCTCTCTCCTCCTCCTTCCTCCCTCCAGCTCCCCCCTCCTCCCTTCAGGCAGAGATATGTTTCTCTCAGCTTCTGTGCCTGTGACTTTACTGCATGTGGGAAGTCAGTCCGGAAGGTCACCTCTTTCATCAAGTATTCTATTTGCATCCAAAATTGTATGTACATGAAAAATGTGGTCGTGTGTTGCACCTAGCTGCAGACGCAGATGAAATTCTGTGGAAAGCCTGATGCACACTAACCTTTGCAGATGGTGCAGCTATTGCTGAAAAATGGATTGCTTAATAAAGCATATCATCCGACATATTTGCTGCTTGGCTAGCCAAATAGAAGTTGTTTTTTGCACAAATTTCCTTGTCAAATTTGTCAATGTTCATGTCATTTTTGCTTTAGGTCACAGAGCAAGGTGCAAATTCTTGGCATCTTTACTAGTTGCAAGCCAATTTCGGCTATTTCTAACAATGAAGTGAATTTCTCCGAGGATAAGACACTCACTTTATGGGGAAGGAAGGAAAACAGCACGATGTGGACCATTTTTTTTTCCTGGGATTTTCTTCATGCTTTCTCTCTTCTCTTTTTTTCTCCTTCTTCCTGATGGATAACATTTACAAACCTTATTTAATTCACAGCAGAAAGAAAGAGGCCTTTAAGCCTGTTAAAAGATTTATTTTGTTTGACTATTTGGTGCGAGATGCATGCAGAATTTTTGCATTGGTACACAGAAAATGTATCCCTTTGTGCCAGAAAATTTGCAGGAGAAGAAAAGAATGCCATTCCCTTGGCACTCTCAGGCGAGGAAGGCAGGGGTTCTCCCCTACCAAGTGACTGCTAGAAGTGCCTTCATTTTTATTAACCCCACAATCTTTTAGGCTCGAAGCCATACAATGCACCTGTTCTGTTTGGTTTTCTACCTGCTCTGTGTTCTTCTACTCTGCCTTCACACACATCACATCCCCTGTTCAGATGCACCTTTTCAAGCCTATTCCCTTCGTCCTGGCTTTCTAACCATTCTGCTACACGATCCCTTCCCAGACACAACCATAGCAAGCAGCTCTACTCAGAGGCAAAAGCAAGGAACGCCACTGCCATGTCTGCTACAATAAAACCCTCAGCTGTAGGAGGGCTTTAAAACTGCAGCATGCTCTTATACATGCACAGCAGTGAAGAAATGGTGCCAGTGTATGGCTGGCTCCCAGGCACTGGGGTGCTGCCCATCAGGAGGGCCGCAGAGAATGCTGAGCAGCTGACAAGCGCGTGGAAAGGGCTGGAGCCCCGTTCTGGTCCTTCCTCCACCCCACTGCAGCCTTCCTCCACCCAAGTCAAGTCACAGAAGGAGAGCACTCCCGGAGCCTCCTTGTGCAGCAGGCACTTTGGGGTGCAGGGCTTCACAGCCTGCCACTGCAATGCAGCTTGTCCAGCCGTTCACAAGCAGGGCAGAAATTTAAGCGTCAGGCACGTTATTTATTTTGCGTTTCCCTTTTTGTTGGATACCTCAGTGGATAGAGTGTTTGTCATTTTCTAGGAACAGGTGCATTCCTCTCTGGCCTGTGTTATATTCTGGCAGCAATCACATTTCCTTCTATGGAGGTTTCATTTCTCCCTGAGTTCCCACCCCAGACAAAGTCCTTTACCAAGAACAACCTTTTCCAAAGATGCACCGCTTGCCAAGTGCATCATCCATCTGATCTGCTCCTCTAACAGGAGACTTTTCTGCAAGATGTGGGCACTTGACATACTCCCCATTTGTCTTCCTTCAGAAAGTATCTCCTTCTGCAAGGAACATTTTGTTTACAGGGTTTATTTTGTTAGCAGGTGTATTCCCACTAGTAAGTTTTCCTCTGCACCATTTTTTTTAAAGGTCTTGTTCGGTAGCCAGATAGCCGAGACTGCCTGTGATAAAGCCAGCACAAGTGATTAATAGCAAAGTCTCTGCCATTTTATTATTAATAGCAGTGTGTTGACTCAATTAAATCCAGCCTGCTTTTTTTGGCAGGCCTTTGCAATTATACATATCATTATGGGCTGCAGCCCAAATGCATCCTGGGAGTAGACCAGAACTCCACATTAACTTTTTCTGGCTCTCTGTTTCCAGGTTGGCCACTGAAACATGTGGGCTATAACCAATCCAGGCTGCTTCAGGGATGGAAGGATAGAGAGAAAACGACAAATGGCAGAGGTGGGGATCACACCTAGGTAGGGCACACTCCCCCACAGCCATAAACAGCCTGGCAAACACATCCTAGATCCACCCCTCCATGCTGAACCCCATAAACACAATGTAATCAGTCTGGACAGTACCTGTTACCATCGGGGTGATTTTCCAGCACGCTGAGGGGAGTGTCCAGTAAACCCTTCCAAAACAGACTTGCAAGCAGCTTGGCCTGGCTTGAAGAAGCACTGAGCTGACATTCAAGCATTTATCTTGCGATGAGTTCCAGGAACATGTGTTTCATGGTGGAAAGACTCAATAAAGCTCAAGTACCCCAACTCAAAGTACCCCAACACATCCTGTCAGCATATTTCACTGCTGGACCTCTCAAAACATCCCAGCCAATCTGCTGGGAAAAACAAGGCAGTCGTGGGGCTAAGGCCTAAGACTAGGACAGTACCAAGCTCAGTCCTCAGCACTGATATAGACTTCATGTATCTTTGCAGGTGAATGTGTATGTTTGGTGGCCCTGCTAGGCAGAGGGGTTGGAACTACATGATCCTTGAGGTCCCTTCCAACCCAGGTGATTCTGTGATTCTGTGAATCTTCTGTCCATACAAAGTCCTGGAGCAACTGCTGTAACCTCCCAGCTCAAGTGATCCACGGGACATTTAGGTTACTTGTTATTAGGGAGCACCAGACTTGGGTGCCATAAACAGCAAATTAAGAGGCACACAGACAAGGGTAGGTTGCCTTACCTGGGCTTTGAAAGATTTGGGGGACCCTGAACTGGAGAGTTTATGTTTTTTTCACTGTTTTTTTGTGACAACTCATCCACAAGCTGTCCTGTTAATCATGGGAGAAAGCTCTTTTAAGACATGAAATTAACTAGGCTTGTATATACAGCACTCAGCATGATGAGAACCTGATCTGAGTTTAGGCATTGTCATCCCCCAGGTAACAAATTGGCCATGAAGTGCTGGAGAAACAATCAGGCCTTGGCCTCTTGCAAAAGCAGCATATGTTGCCCAGCAGCACTTGCCCATTGCTGTCCTTTGCAGACTGGGTGGGCTCCATCTCCCTGCAACCTGCTAACCAGAACTGGCAACTGCAGTTATTTCTCTAGCATGTGTATGGTCTACAATTCATCTCAGCCTGCCTGCTGGATTTTTCTTCCCAAGCCCACTGCTCTTTCAGCTGCAGCTCTGGATTCTTGTTTCCCATGGAGCCTGAAAACATCCCACTTTTCTCTCCAGGTATCCAGGGCACCACCTCTCTTCCTGCAGCATTTAAAGAGATCCCAGAAGCACAGCTGAAACCCTACAAAAAATAGTAGATCTCTTTTCTTACCACCTCAGCAGGGGGTGCTTTGCAACTGAAGGCTCTTTTCAGCTTGCATTACTTCACCTCACAGAAAGTCAGGAGGGTACTCTGTGCTTTCCATCCCAGCTTGGCCTATCTCCATCCATGTCATCCATCTGGTTTATGTTGCTGGCATCAGACAAACCACAGCTGGGGGCTCTGGCTAAACTAGTGGGGAAGACTCTAAGCGCTCAGCCTCTAATTTCCTCCCAGTGTCTGCAATGCCTTTGTGGAAACAATTTTGCTGCTGGATGAGGCAGTGCTTTCCTCTGAGACTCCCCTTGAGCCCAGGATGAGCAATCACCAGAGGGGAGATGATCAGACATTGGCAAGGGCTGTCCCTGTCACCTCACAACCAGTTAGTGGGGACTGAGCTGTTATTGCTTCTCTATTATCAGCTACAGCAGGGGCTTCCCTGCCTTGTGGCTGAGGCTGCGTTGTACCAATGACTCACAAAACATAACTAAACCATGTAAAATGTCATCCCGTGTTTGCCATTAATAAGGTTTCAATTAATGATACAGATTACCAAGAATACCCTGAGCCTGAAACTCAGCACTGTGCTGTCTAGCAGAGCCAATCAGGCAGCTCTCAGAGTTGAGCCACCACAAAGCAGTTCTGCTTTCCAGGACAGATCTGTCCTCGCTGCTATCAGGCAGGGGTGCAAAGGTTTTATTTTTAAACATCCCAGGGCCTGACTCTGCTTACTTGCTGGTATGAATTACACACTCACGTAAAGGGGGTTGGCCAGCTGTAGTCTGTAAGAACTGGGACTGTGTTGAGGTGGGCCACAGTCAAAAATGAAATGAGTCCAAAATGGTGGTGATACCAGCTGACACCAGATCCTCCACCACACGCAAGTCCTTTTAACACTTGGTGTATACATGCAAACACTTCCCTGGTGGAAAACACACAGGGGAACAACGGATGAATTTAGACTTGGATCAACAAACATGTAAACCATTCTTAAGACAGATCTAAAGAGCATGGGGGCATGGCCTGGGCCATCTGTATGCTCTTCACACACCAAGGTAAAAACAAGCAATACATTGCCACTTACCCTGCAGCCTCTATTCCCTGCATACAGCTCCCCTTATCTGGGAGGTCTCTCATGCAAACAAAACCACTCAGTATGACCAAGGGCATCCTCTCTCTTGCGCACACACAGAGCAAGAGTCTTCCCAATTTTTGGATCACCTCTGTAGCTTCCTCTCTGTGCCTGCAGTCACACACATCTCCTCCTTCCTGCACGCACCTATGAGCACAACACATCTCTGTGAGGAATGCAGACAGACTTGCTCATGCACACACCACCCCCAGGAGGAGCTCCAGGTACAAGAGGCAATCCTCATGGCTCAGGCAGCCTGCTGGAAGGAATAATTAAATTTCCTGATGAGCATGAATATCACACAAATGCAGACACCCAGGTAGGGTGGAACATTTCTAGCCAACATCCCTGCGATCCAGATATTTGGATTCACCCATCCCCAGCCTCTGCTCTCAGCAGTGCTGACAGCAGCAAAGCTGAGCTTGTTGCACTGCCTGGGAAGCCCTCTCACATCTGCTGGCCTCGTCTGCAGCAGGCAGTAAGCTGCTGTGCACAGCCCTGTCCTCCTTATACCAGGGTGAGGCACCGTGCTTGCTGCCCTTCCTCAACCCACTGCTCCTACATAACATGACTTGGCCCCCACACCCACTGCTGTCCCCATTCCTGGGGCAAAGGAGAGAACTACACAAGCAGTGTCAGACTGCTCAAAGCTAACAGTCCTCCCCGGTGAAGAACTAAGACATGGCAAGTCCCTGGTGCAAGAACATGCTCTCTAGGTTACAACTTGTACAGAATCCATCAGCCCCAAATCTCCTCTCATCCTGGCTCAAGTCATTTTGCTCTCTTCCATCTTACAGAGAGGGGTTGAAATGCTCACAGACAGCAACAGAACACCCTAAACCCAGAGTACAGAGGATGAGTGGAACTTAGAGAAGGGCAGAGAATGATGGGCAGAGCAGTGTTCTTAGTAGTGCAAATTACACCCAAAACCACAGGATTCCCAGCCATAACCAGAAGGGCTCACTCCCACAAACCTCTGTCCCCCATTAAAGGAGTCTGGCCACTGAGCGCACACCACCTTCCGTACCAAAATGACAGCGGTGTAGTGTCAGGGGGTTGGACAGCACTATCAGAAGTATTTGCATGTGTCCTTTCCTTGAAAGTGGCATGCTCCTCAGACTTGTCTGCAAACATGACTCTCCAGGGAGAGCTGTGTGCTTGGAAGATCCCATTGCAGGAGCACAGGAAGCCCACAGGCATTTTCCCAGCAGTTTCAACAAGCTGCAAAACAGTTCTGTGGGTAAGTGGTTTTGAATTTATGTGGTATTTATACTACCAGAAATAATTACGATGAATGCTGCTAGAAAGAGGTAAGAGTAATATTTTTACGTTTTAAAAAGGATAGAGTTTTCCTAAGCATTCACTGAGCGCTGAGTGCCTGAATGCAAAAAAGCATCATTGCATACCTCATGAAAGGACAGGAACATACAACATGGGGCAAATAACTTGCTTGCAACGGAGCTACAAGCCCAGGGACTTTGGCAAAGATACACAGGGATGGTAGCACAGAAATGGAAGGAAACCACGGTGCTCTCAGCAGAGTCAAAGTGAGCAATGTGCAGCTAGTGTCACTTCAGCATCAAGAACTCTGGTCAAGAGCTAGACCAAGACAACACTAGCTGCCTTGTGACAAATGGACCCCTTGCTGCAGTAGCAGAAGCACACGTGGCAAAAGACTCACAGGGATGGCCATTTGCAAATTGCCCAAGACACACACTTAACTATGTTCCTCGTATGCTGCCACACATCACGGTTGCAGTCTCTGCTCACATTCCACCTCTTAAGTGCTTTCACCTCAGAGTTCACATTAGCGGGGAAAACAACCAGTACAACTCTTTCCAGAAGTCCTGAGGCCAGGAATTTAGTTTACTCTCAGAGGGGAATTTGCTGAGGGCTTTTTCAAGAGTTCAGGTCTGATTCGAACTTCAATATCAAAGGCAGATTTGTACTGTGTCAGCTGAGTTCTGCCTATCAGCCTTCTGGATCTGAGCCTTGCCAACACTCTTCGATCTTTGATTTTTTTTCATCTACAATGATGATGCTCAGAAATAACACGTGGTGTCTTTCGGAGCTGGCAACTTTAACACTCCTTTGTGCATATGAGAAATCTCTTAATCTTCTTCTCTTTTTCCCTAAGGCAAGCCAGGAAAAGAGCTCAAAGGAAATACCTTACTGTAACACTGAAGCTTACAAATAAAAGTAGAGTCACGGTATGAAAAGCCAAAGGTCCTTAGTCATGCTGAACTTGCTTTTTCAGCTCCTGGGGTTGTTGCCCATCCACAAGAGCTCAGTATAACACTATTTATATTTGCTAATTGCTTTCACAAAGAAAGGATTGTTGTGTAAGTCACTGCCCCAGTCTAGAGTACATGGGGAAATTCCCATGGATATATACAATATAGAGGCAAACAAAGACATCCAAATTTCTGCCTAGTTAAAGATGCGTCTATCTATTGATGACATATCAATGTAATGAGGAATTAGTCAAAACACTGGATTAGATCTGGGTTCAATCTTCAGCTCCCTTTTCTTCACACTACCACGACACTCCACCCCATATGGATGGGCAGCAGTGGCTCCAGCAAGCTCCTGGGTTTGGGAGACACAGGTGGAGTTTTCAAGATTACCAGAAGGTCTTAGGAACATGTGTCAGCAAGATATGTGCTCCAAACTCCATCCACTGCTTTGGAAGACTTCCAGCCCCAGGAGCAAAATAACAGGCATAGAATATACAATGCCGCTAGGCTAACAAAGCTCATCTTTTTTCTGACTCACATTTTTTCTTTGGTTTCAGTGCAGAGAATTGATGCTTCATTTCTGCATCTTTCAGATATGCATATACACAGGCGCACACATTTTACATATAAGTAAAACACAGCTATACACAGACCTGGGCAGGGCAGTCTGCTTATATGTGTTAAGCACTGCTATTTACGGGCTGTTTCTATGGTTATAATATACATAGCTCTTATGAACTGCTTCATTAACCTGTCAATCAGATTGCTTTTTTCTTTCTCATTCACCCCTCTTCTGCATTACTCCGTTTTGGAAGTGAAGCATGCACGTGTCAAGTGCATTATTTCAGATCATGTAGACACACAGACACACACAGACGTATGTCCGCCCAGGAATGAACACAGTTCCATTGCTGCCTCCCCGGGAGCTCAGCTCAGGGCAACCCCCAGACTCAGCCAGCCACAGTGATACGCAGGTGGCCATTTATCACCCAGCCCGGTCGGGGGCATCAGGGGCAGGAGCTGCCCCCCAGCCCGGCTGCTCACAGGAGGAGGGGGCTGCTGCAGGGCAGGGCTGTTTGGAAGTGCTGCTGATGGGCTAGGCCCCAATAAACCCCCCAAAAGTGCTGATGTGCCAAAAGCAGCTGACACTGATGGATCTGCTCTCATCTTGCCTTTCAGCCCCGATGCAAGAGAGAAGAGATAGAGAAACAAAGGCAGAGATTAACTCTTTTGTCACAGAGCTCTGCAGCTTTACAAGGCAAGATAAAGCTGCTGTCCAGGTTGGATGCAGATGGGACCAGCTCAGCACAGTCTGCCTGATTCTATGGAGTCCAGTGAAGGGAAAAAACAACCTGAACTGTGCAATGATTTACTGACAGGGCCAGAGCTGCCTAACAGAGCCTTATAGCTTTCCTCATGGCTGCAACCACAGCCAGGGAGACCTGCGTGGATGGTTCTCCCATGCATACAGGCAAGTATGAACCTGTAGCCTGCGTTTCGATGTCATGCAGCTACACAAGGAGAGCTTGGAAGGTTTCTCTCTTCCCTTGCTCCCCTGAGAGGACATGGCCACATCTCAGATCTCCCTTCAACTACAATCTCCCTTCAGCATGGGTGTAGCTGTGCTACACTGAGCCTAAGCACATCAGTAGGCACCTGTATTAACAGCACTGGCAAACAAATAATGACAACAATATGAGTGATAATTATTAGTAAAGATGTTAAGCAGCATTCTATTTCCTATAGAAAAATTCATTTCAATTCTATTCAATTGGATTTTCATTGATTTGGAGAGAGGAGGAAGGATACCTTTTCTAAGTCATTCTAAAAAAAAAAAAACCCACAAAGCTTTAAATCCATATTGTAATTTTGATCCTTTTCCATCTTCAACAGAAACTTCCAAGTTGTATCCTTTGATAAAAAAGATGTACTTTCTTTTTTTTTCTCTCCTAAAGAAGAGACCTTGTGTCTCCAAGTTCCATTAGGAAGCACTGCCAAGCTCTAGCCTGGATTTTTCAAGTCCTGTTTGTTCTGCACTTCTATTGCTTAGTTCCCACATATTCCCAGAAGGTCTGGAGGAACCACTCAGAAGGAAGCACAGATCAGCATAGGTAAAGGGACAGGGGCAGGCTGTGCTGAGCAATGGAGATGTCTGCAGGTTGCTGTCAGGACAGGGACCTCGTACAGCCCCACAAACACACAGGAAGAACCTGCCAGCCCTGCAATCCATCCATCACTGAGCACATCAGTACAGACAAGCGCATTACACTGGGACATGGACACATTCTGAAACACAGCCGCGTCACTGCACCAAGAATTCCTGCTCTCACACACACTCTGCTGAGCACACAGTCCTGCCTGAAACACAAACAAGAGCTCCAGGCAACAAACAGAAGATAGAGGTTCAGGGTGGCACTTCTTTTTCCCCCCGAGAAATAAGGTTCTTCTTCATTTTTAGCAGGCTTTAGGCCACATCTTTTCAGTATGCCTCATGTTTTCTTTCAACAAAGTATTCAAAATCCAAAATCTTTTTAGGCCCTAATGGAGGCTCACAGAATACTGTTTGCGTCTACAGGATGACCTAAAATAAAGTCTGATATGGTAGGTCTGTTCCAAAGCCTGGAAACAACTCTGAAATTTCAAGATTTCCTACAGCACACAGAGAGAGCAAAAATCATGTCACTGTGTCAAATGCAGACAGCCTAGGAAACAGGCCCACCAAGGAATTATTGATCATCCCTTCACATGTCCTCAATAAGACCCTGGTCTGAGCCCTATCCACTACTTGCCAACTGACACATGCTGAGGTGAAACGCGCTGCCTGCTCATGGCATCCAGCACCGCAATGAGCCATTTGTGAAGCTCTGCACAACTCCACACTCTCAGTAGCACACTTCTTTAAAGCAGAAATTTTAGACTTTATCTTATATATATATATATATGTATATATACACACATACATACACAGCTTCTGAAGGACTGGGGGGAAAAGAAAACAATCTGTAGGTTGTTGTACAGCTGATTGGAGCTTGCCTTGCTCAGTAACTTTTGCAGAGTTATTTAGGAATAGCCCAAGGTCCCTGGGGTCCTGTGGACCCTGAAACTGAGACTTGCTGTAGTAAGGCTTTTACAGGAATGGCTGTCATGGGCTGCCTGAATGACAGAGGTTTCCAGTGCCAGGGTTAGACAGTCTCTGGCTGTAAGCACCTCTGAATAAACCCATCGGCACTGACAGCCATGAGAGGTGCTCAAGCATGACACTTGAGCATGAGCCTGCCTATAAGCACCAGAAGAGCACTGGTGGAAAGAGAACTCCTCCCATGCACCAGCTGTGGGGAAGCAGAGCCCTGAGCTCCTGCAGCGGGCCCCAGTCCAGTGCCCCCCACTCTCTGAGAGATCACAAGGGCCCATTTACCCCAAGATATGAAATTTGTGTTTTTTCTTTATTGTGCTTTAATGAAACCCTGTTTATTCTAGGCTTTTAATTCTTTCCATCTATTATGTTTAGACAACTCATTAACAATCATTTGTTATCATTAGACTTCAATTTTAAGCTCCTTTTCCCAGAGGAGGCAATGCTGTGCTTTTAAACATATTTGCATCATAAACAATTTTGGGGCCCTGCATGCCATATATTACCCTGGCCTTTTCTCCCTCTTACCAGCCTTCTGCTTACCCACACCTGGAGGCACCAAAAGAGCCTTGCTGGAATTTGTCCTGGCCCAGGGCTGTGCCTGACCTGCCAGAGCTGCAAAGAGCTGCGCACCAGGACAGCAGGCTGGTGTGCTGATAGCAAGCTCTTGGAGCCCAGGTCATGTAATGGTGAGCTGCTCTTTCCACTGGGATTAATGACTACATGCTGCAGCTGAATTAATTAGGGCCTGTTAAAGATATCGTGCTAGCCTGGGATAATTCGTGGGCCTCATTCTGCTCATTTATGGTTGTTCAGCTCCACTGAATTTAGTGAAGTCATTCCTGATTTGCAGCAGGGTCCCCCGCATGCATGCTGGATAAGCACTACGTCACAGTCTGCATTCACTGACAGCTCCCAGAGGGCAAAAATCTGATCCCTGTTATGTCCTGTAAATCCAGATCAACATTCACTGATGCTGCAAGGCATCCCTTGGATATGGACTGGCAGCGTGGGCTGCATGAGGAAATGTGCTTTGGCACAAGATAGATCCTTAAGTTGTGCAGAAAGTAGGAAAGGAGAAAGAAGGAAGAGAAAGAGAACTGACTTTTGCCTGGACTAGAAGAAATAAAAAAGAAATCACTAACCTAAATTTTTTTTTGAGTGTCTTGATCTCCAAAAGCTCATTTCAAATTACACTGAAGAATGCCATGCCCACTCATTCCCTCACACTGGCAAGCAATCTGACGGACACATCATTTTGAAAGAAGCTTATGTCTTATTAATGACATAGCTAGATCATCTGTCAGTGCCAAGCCTTTTGCTGGTGTAATGGGGTTGTTGTTGCTGCCCTGATGTGCTGGGATTTTGCTTTTTAATGCTCATCTGGTAATGTTACTAGGACAGGAATGCACACTTTGGGGCTCCCTTACACTCTTCACTGGCAATGCAGAAGAAAACTGCTGCACAAAGGCCTCAGTTCTGCACAGCTCCATGCCAGTGCTCACCTTGGAAGTCTTGAAGGCCATTCACAGGCCTGTCACCTACCGAAAGCTCCTGCACCACCACGTGCAAAGGCAGCATTGCACTCAGCCAAATTTTGTTGGGTACAGTGCAAAGTGTTCTACCTTTGCCCAGAGCTGACTAAGTTTGGATTGTCAGTTATCAACTGACACACAATTTGGTCAATCCTACAAACACAGAGGAGCAGCAAGCTGGAGTGTGACACCTTCTACAGGTGAATGGTTGTAGCTTAAATGAAGATGAAAACTCTGTACGTAATGTCACGGACAGTTCATGGAATTTTTACACTTCTGATGAATTCTACAGCCTATGCTAAAGATAAAGATGATCACAGCTGTGTGCTGGGCTTCTCTCCATTGTGACAGCATATAAATTTACAGTTGCAAGAGTTTGCTCCCTTCTCTAAGGCCTGGAACATGCTTCGGCGGGAGCTGAGAACTGTCAGCTAGAAGCAGTTGTGGCTGGAGGTGCCCAGAGCTTGGGTTTCAAGAAAGATGCTACAGATGATGCTTGCAAGCAAGGCTCCACCCTGCATGCTAAGTACATTCCTGTAATTTTCTATCCTTCCTGTTGTTATTCTGATCCAATTAAAGTCACTGTGGTTAAGTGAAAAGTCTGGATTGGCTAATTGGATTTGGGAAGGCAGAACACCCATCAGGGGCCAGGTTTAATTTAGGTTTTCTTAAAATTTCTAAAGTCAGGCTGACTTTACTGGCAGGCTAGAAGGGGCCAGCTCCATCCTTGGATAGCTCCAGCTCAGAGAAAAGGGATTAGTCAGTTGCTGAGCAAGCTCCCTACTGCCTGGTGTCCATGGAGCTTTCCAATTCCAATGCCTGAGTCAGAGCCCTCCTATTTTTGGAATGCGCCTCTCACAGTACTCTTGCATAGATCTCCCACATGCCCTTTCTAAGTCTCTTGTTTGGTATTGCACCATCTCTCCTGCTTCCTCTAAATATCAGCACAGTTCCCTTCCTAAAACACTTTCTCCCATATTTTTGAGAGGGGTACATCTATGCAACTCATGTACATGGTTGGACCTGCGTGAAACATTTCAGCACATGACACACTTCTTCAAACACTGAATGGCCAATTCCGCCCAAGTGCCCTAGGTCCAGACCAAATGGAGCTCCCTAATCACGCAGTGACACAAATAAGATAAAAGAGCAATTTTCACAAATACTTGAGAGGGACCAGAAGCCTACCTGTGAAAGTTCCATTACAAGGCATTCAAAAATTGTATGCCATTTCAGCTAAAAATGGAAGGTTCACTTAAAGTCCTTAAAATATTTTATATCATCATACATGGAGTACCTTCTGAATTTCAAGTTTCTAATACGTTCCCAGGATGTTTACTCTGATTTACTACACACCTTGGACATACAAGCTCTGAAAAGATAAACTAGAAGGACAGCTGACACTCATCTGCTCACCTGATTCTAAGAGCTGGGATCTTCAGAAACTCATTAGTTTTCAAGAAACTTGCAATAAAAGAGTTAATAACACCACCACCCAAACATAAGCCATTTGTAAGTCAGTAATAATCAAGAAATGTATCTTAATGATATCAACAAAAGTAAACAGTGGTTTGGATAGAATTAAATTCATGGTGTCAGATTTTTTTAAAATAAGACTTGAACATTTAAAAAAAATCTCAAGTATCACACACCTTATATCTCAAACACAAGACTTTTAAGATCACTGAGCATATTATGATATCTACATAGTAATAGCAATAAATATCTGCAGCATCAAATGCTAGAAGGAGGATCACTTGAACAATAGTCTGGACTTGCTTCTGCTCCTGTTGAAACTGAAGGGATGAAGAGGATCAGCAAAGAAATGGAACCCTTCTCACGTATCTGTTGCCTTTTTTTTTCCCCCTATACTAAGTTGAAACGCAGTCCGCTAAGCAGATATTTGGCCACGGCAGTCCAAGGCAGTACAGGTGTTCTATGGGGTTGACTTTCTAATGAAGAAGGCCAGGAAGAGAGCACAAAAGACACTCATGTCAGAATAAAGGATGCAAGTGACTTTATCGTGCTCCCAGAACCAGGACTTAGTTTAGGAAACCACATATAAAACGAGAGACTGATGTCAAAATTTGAGCATAGACTGGCCAAAGCAAAGGAGGAGAATTTCTGGATGAAGACAAGGTTAGCAAACATTTTGTTTTCAAAAATAAGTTAAAAGCAGCAGTTATTTGAGAAATAGGTATACCTTCCTTAAATGGCTCAGCCTTCTGGCTTTTTTCTCAATGAAATCAGTATTTTTACAATATTTGACACCTGCGGTGGAAATATGTTCCCTGCCCCAATATTCCTAAACCCCTCAAGGATTTTTTCAAGGCTCATTTCAGCCAAGTCGGATTTTCGCAAGCCTAGCCCTTCCACCCAAGGATGCTGCTGTCAAAAAATCTTTGATATCATCTATGCTTTTATGCAAAAGTCTAACACACGCTTCCCTGTGGCCTTGGCAGTATTGGACCGCAACCCAGAGATTGCCAGGATCCAAGTTCCCAGCCCCTCCTGATCCTGGCATTGACTGCCTTTCAGAATCTGGCCCCTGAGGCCTCACAGTTGGCTCTCGGAAAGGAAAAGGGCCCCTCCTTAAAATCACAGTCCGTGCAAGTTTGTGTCTTCCATGAAAATTAACATGCTGGACAGCAGATGGGACAAACACATGCTAGAGGCCAGATCCTCACACTGGTTACATCAGCATCATCTGCAAACTTGAGGGAACAAGGGCAAACAATGGAACTAGAGCAATTTACCCAAGCAGTAGATTTGGCCTCCTGCTGGCCAACAGTTCGGATTTTCAGGCAAGTTAAGAGAGACAGAGAGAGAGAGAGACTATTATTGAAAATACCAGTAACAACAAAGCCTTCCCATGCTCTACCTGTGCTTCATATCTTGGTACCTCTTGGCCAAGCAAAAAAATGGGCTCCACAACCACTGCAGCAGCCCAGGGTTATAGAGCTGACTTAGTTTTCCTTTCTCTGCTCCCAGTGCCCGATTTTCACCTCCTAAAACGCCTGCAGATGGTGCAAATAAGCATAGGTGCAATCTCATGGAAATTTCTGGTAGCATCCAAAGCAGCACTGCTTGTAGTATTCAGACAGAGCATAGAAGACACGTGCATGACACTTTGCAAATACAATACATTTTCCCTGAAAAGCCTTTACCTTTTTGAACAGAAGACCTAGATCCTGAATCAGTTCTGTCCCCATTCAGCTTTCCTCTTGATTCTCAGCCTCATTGATTTGAGGATGCTCATTCCCACTTACCATTTTTCTGTCATAGTTTTTCTTTGACCACCCTCAAAGCCAGAAGGAACCTGTCACCTTGTGGTTCTGCCTGAGACCTCCTTTTCTCCTCAAGTTTCTACACATTCTTCTCCTTGGGATACAATGCCTTACTTACTTCCACTCAAATTACATACAAATACTGTCCATTTTTTCCTTTGCACTTTTCCAAGTGAATTGGCACTAATGTCCTTAGGATGCTGTGAAAACTCTAGCTGGACAGTAGGAGCAGCAGCAATTATCTGCCTAGATAGTCAGACCTGATAGACAAGCTTGGATTTCTGACAACAGTGAGTTCAGAGTAAGCATCTCTGGTTTTGGTTCCTCTGCTAGGAGTAGCACAAAATGTTCCGTGCTCCCAGGTCAAACGTGTCTCCTTCATGGACAGGCTCTCTGGACACATCTGGTGTGTTATCAAATTGATTTCCATTGAACTTGATCCATTGTTCATTAAAGCCAATGGTGACATTTCCTGGGTCATGCTGGAGGTCCAGTAATGCTCTACACCTTCCCGTATGTAATCATTTAATTACCTCCCACTAATTACCTTTGCAGGAAGCTTTAAGATGTTAAGTCTGCAACATCTTTCTTATGTCTCCTGGATCAGGCCTCTGCCCAGGAGAAGGAGACTGGCCTGGCCTGCATTACAGGAAGGGTTCTGCAGGCACCTCACTCATCCACAAGAGACTCAACAGCAGGCAAAGGGGAAATGTATTTATCATTACTTCTCTTGACCAGGATGCATTTCCTAAAACATTCCTTGGAGCACAAAATTCTGGCTGCACGTGTATGTACATGCATGTCTGTATGCATTTCCAAACCCAAAGGTCAAAGAGGACTGTTACTCTAAAAACAATAAGGCTCTTAGCTCAACTTCGAGGAAGACGCAAAAGCAAATGATCAGAGAGAGAGATAGCAAGAGAGACAGAGATAAAGAGAAAAAACCAAGGGGAACATGATTTTCTATCAACAAAACAGCAGGGACGAATTCTAGTTCATCTCATCGGAAACGTCTCCTTCGTGTGCAAACAGCGCCTGGAGCCAGCACTAATCTCCCAGATTAAAGCCTTTTAATAGCAATTAGTCCTCTCCATGCACTAACCCACTGGACACTCCACTGCATATTTGGGAGAGGGGGGAGGATGGAGGGAGTGTCACCAAGAGTTTAACTCATAATTGCCCTGATGCTCATCTCCCACACATACATTTGCACACAGACCACGAGCCATAGCAGTGAATCCTGTTTGGATCACAGCTGAAAATAAAACCACAACAGCTAGATCTGGATGTTGCCTGTGTGTAAACAGTTGGCTGAGCAGGATCAAGCACAAATGCAGGAGGTGGGACTTCAAAATGACACCATGGCAAGCCAGAAGCATTAGCCAGCCAGTCAGAAGCACTGACCTACCAGCAGTTCGGAGGGCTGCCCCAGCTGGCAACAAGGGACAGCCACAGGCAACAGGATGTCCTTAGCGCTACCTTCATGCTACCAGACTGCTGAAGCAGCCTTGGTACTGGTCCTCCCTAGGATGCTTTCCTTCATCTCTGGAGAATAGGACAAGAGATTCTTTTTTAAATTGTTTTTGGTTGGTTCACCTCCGTATCCCATCCAAGGCCTTTGTGACCGCTCTGTGAGTGCTTACAGTAAACACGAGCTGGTGCCCCATCTGGGACTGGCAGAGGGAGCAGCTCCCACCTCCTGCACGGGGCGTGAAGGAGCCAGATTGCTGCACCAAAGAAATCCTGGTCCTATAGAAAAGGACCTCAGACTGCATACCAGCCCCCGTTAATAAGATGAGCAGCTTGGCTGAAATGGCTGAGGGACGGAACAGGAAAGTAGAAGACACTGGTGCGAAACAGCCGTCTCTGCACAGATATTCCAAACTTCCCAAATGGCAAGCCAAGCAGAATTTCTTGGAAGGAGCCACATCAGCTGCCCTTCGAACCATTAGAGCACACAAACAGGACAGAGAAAAACCTTCCACGAGGTGACTATAAGAAGAGGAGGGAAAAGGACCCGAGCCATTATTATAATCTCTGCCATGAGCACAGGGAGCTGAGGGAGAGCCCCTGCACAACCCAGCAGTGCCCCCCACCCCCAAACACACACACACAGACACACACACACACAACATCCATAGGGGTAGTGCAATTACTATTCAGGCTGGGGGCTGAAGATAGTCTCCTGGCCCTTCTTCTAATGTAAGGTTATTGTAATTGATATGAAGGTAATTGATAATGTGTTACGGTGAATAATGTCTTCAATTTTCTGCTAAATCCCATTTTTGTAGCCATCTGGGCTCCTCCAACTGCCCCCCTGGGATGCAGAGTAATAGATAGTAATTATTCTCAAGTCATTTACTTTTTCAAAGTGTTTAGTGCTTATCTGTTTTACAATTAAAATGGAAACGACCCTGATTCACTTCCTTTCTTTTTTATTTAAATAGCATTCACACACACACACACACACTCTCTCTCTCCTACACCCACTGGAGCCTGGAGGGTGTGTGTCTCTATGTGAGTGTGTGTGCATTTTTTTGTTGCACGGAACACACGGGAAAGAGGTACCTGGTCCATTATACACCTTCACTGTCACACTGTGAGAGTACAATCACACAACGATCAAAGAAATACAAATTGTGTTCCTTCCCCCCGGCTTGTCCCCATGGTGATGCTCAGAGCAAATGCCTCAAAATACTCCCAGAGAAACACCCCTGGGAAGGGATGCATAAAGTGCACAACTTAACAATGCACCACCTCACCACCACCACCCACCCCAGAAACACACCGCAAAACACCCTTACCTGACTGATGTCTGGGGACTGCTCGTTTCCATAGGCTCTGTCTCTGCTCAACGGTGAGTGCACAAAGTGGCACAATTCCACACCAGCACTTGAAGCTGCATGAAGACAAACCTGCAAGTTGTAACAACACAGCACAGTTACAGGATAAAAATACATCTGGGCATAAAAACACAGAGACTCAAATTAATACACAGTATTAATCAGAATATACATGTGAGTAAACTAAGGCAAGCTAGTCAGCACACCATCACTGAAAAGCTTGCTTTGCACAGCAGCAAGGGGCATCTCAGGATGACATCCCAACCTCCCTGTTATTAGCAGAACCCCTTTGGGTTCCACCTCAGCTGGTGTTGTGCTTGGTGAGATGGAAAGGAAGGTAGGAGGTACTTCTGGGCCTTCCCCCCCTCCCAGTACAACACTGGAGTGTTGCTTTGCTACCAGACAGAAGGGACAAGGCCTTTGAGCAGGAATATTCTGTTGTTCTTTTGTCTAAGTTAAAACTGTTTGGGGCTGTTGAGCTGTTGGGTTTTCTCCTCCTTTCTCTCCGTTTCCTTTTTAATTCTTTTTAATGACTTTCCCCGATGCAATCGGCAGAGGACTGTGCAGTGACTGCTTCCCCCTGCTGAGAGGGAAACAAGACTGAGGGAAAAGGGCACCAAGGGACCTGTTCACATCCTCTATTCATCTCTGCCAGCCCCTGTTCCCCAATGACTAGCCCCACACAGCTGGGCTGCCTGGAGCTAGCATGGAGCAAAGCAGAACCTGAGCCAGGAGAAGCTCAGCTGGCATCATGGGGCCCAAAGGCAGCAGGCACACCAAAGCAAGCCAGGGCATCCCAACCACGAGCACAGCCTGTACAATCCTGATGCAGGGGCAGAGGTATGGGAACACAGGTAGTTGTTTGCACTCCCACACTATTCAGAGATCACTCTAGTCCAGGCACTGCCATCCTTTGTTCCAGCTCCCCTGGTTCCAACCTGGAAATGAGCTTGGTTGAATCCAGATGGCTCTTCTTCCACCTGCTCCCTGGTACTCGGCCACATGCACATCAGGGAGAAGAGCAGCTGGCTGGGCAGCCCAGAGTGTAAGGGAGAAGCACTCTGCAAGGAAGCAAAGTTTGCTCCATTTGCCCAGTGCCTTCTCACACGGGCTCCATCTCAGCCAGCTGCAGGGAGTGCCTCACCTTGGCAAACGGCCCCCACACTGCACTGCACATAGGACAGCCCTGGAAAAGCAGCTGCTGCCATAGCAGGCTCTCCTGATTTCCAGGCTGCTGCTAACGAGCCATGCATATGCCAGGGTTGCAGAGAAGGGGAAAAGCACAGGGCTGCTGGTAGCTTGGTCTGAGGAGGAGCTTAACAGAGGAGTCGATGTGGTGAAAGAGCCATGTGCTTATTGCACTGCTCACCTCCAGGGGATGCCTGTCTCAAGGATCTCTCCCCATCACTGCCAGTTTAATCTTCAATCAAAGAAGAAATGTGATCTGTAGCACCACGTAATAGTTTGATAATCCGTCATCTTCCAACTGGGAAGCTTTAAAGCATTTTACATCAGGTAAGACAACTTTAGCTAGGTTTGCTTTCTGCTGGGGGAATCCATATGCTGCACTACATGTTTTCACCCATTCAGGAGGTTTCATATTGGGGAAAAAAGAAAACCTCAAACTGTCCCTCCTCCTTGTATATTTTTTTTGTAAGGAAAAACAAACAGTCATGTACTATAACAAGATATATTAGGTACAACAAGAAGTAGAGCCTGCTTGTGCCAAATGCTGCAAAAATTCTGTTTATATAAACACACACACACACACACACACCACTGGAGGTCAGAGCCTTCAAATTTGAGAAATCTTACAGTAAATGGGGTAATTATGTCTCAACCTGCCCAGGAGACAGTTCAGCTCTAAAATGGAAAGCTTTCTGATAGAGAGCCTTCAAATAAGCTGGGCATCAACCCACACAAGCTAAAGCACCATTATAGAGTGAGAGAATGTACAAATTCCTCTGAAATTCCCACTGCCATGTCAGCTTCCAGGCTTATGAGAAGGATAGAGAGAAATGCAGAAATGCAGGCTGGAAAGAAGAGCTCCAAGAACCCCTCTGTGATGCTTTGTTGAGACAAATACATCCAGATAATCCTTGGCTGATGTGTGTTCTGAAACACCGCCAGCCAAGGTACCAATAGCTACACGGGCAACCTTTACTGGTGTTTCCATGCTCTGTGACTTAGCAAGGGCTTTCTACTACATAGTCTCCTCCATTACATACAAACCTACTTCTTTCTGCATATTAGCAGGTGAGCACAGCACATGGTTGTTCACCTTTTTGTTGACATCATCCCTTTACACTCTGGGAAACTGGATTTTACAGCTTTCTCTCCTGCACTCCCTTAAAGGTGGTTCTTAACCGTTCCTCAAAGGACCCAGTTTCCAGCTCCATGCATTCTCCTTGGTCTTCTCAACTGACACTCTCCAAAGCACCAATACAGACCTGGAAGCATGTCACCCTGTGCTAGACAAGACTCCACTGCAGGATGACAGAGAGCTGTGGGAATCTTATGTCTTAGCAGTGAACTAGCATTAATATGTACCAGACCCAAACACGTTCTTTCTGCAAGAGTACAGCTGTACCAATTCACAGTGCTTGTAATCTGCCCTCACTTTGCAGTGCCCCAGTTACTCCTTTGCTTAATCATGCCTTTGCACCTACTGAATTTTACTTGTCCAGTTTTAGTTTATTTCCTTAGCATATCAAACTACATTAAACCCTATTCTCCAGTGGATCTGCAACTTCCTTTCAGCTTTCTATCTCCTGCAGACTGTACATGGTGGTTTCCATTTCATTATCAAAATGACTAAAACAACTATTGATCAGAGGTAGACCTAGGCCAAACCCCAGCAAAAATTCCTCCCTTTCTCAAGGGATAATTATGTGACACATTAGGACCATATTTTATAGGTTATTATATCCAGACAGCAGTAATCAGCATAGGTTGGAAGCAGATCTGTGTTGAGGAATGATCCACCTATATCTTGAATGAGTTCAAAGCGGATATTAATGTGAGGAGAGTGGGTGAAAAATCAAGAAGAGGTTTAGCTGAGCATGACTGTTAACTGGAAATTGGTCTTCAGCTCAAGCTGGGGGGGGAAAAAAAAAAAAAAAGAGGGGGGAAATCCCAGGACTACACTTACAGATGAAAAACTTGTTGACTGCCATTCCCTTTCTGGCCTAATGGACTGGAAGAGAGGAACAGAGAGAATTTGAAACTCTCAGCAGATTGCTTCCAGGTCTGGCTTTTCTCTTGCAGTATGTGTGGATGCCAAGCAGCAGCAGGGGATAATCAGAGTGGCTAGAAGATGCGCTTTCCTTCTGCTCTGCTGTTCCAGAGTACTTCATCCTCGTGAAGAAAACCAGGAATAAGATTTGAGGTCATTAAAACAAGAAAAATAGAAAGCGAAATTTGGAAGAGTTGGTGTGTTTAAAAAAATGGTTGAATAAAAGTATTTTTCTAACATAGAAATAAGACACTGTGCTTGTCAGAAGTTTTCTTCACATCTTAGATACAAAAATAAATTTTTCATTTTAAGGTGTGCTAGAAATTTTAGAGAAATCCTCTATAGAAGTGATTAGCTAGCATCCCAGACTCATAGGAGACTGGGGAAAAAAAAAAAAAAAAAGCAAGTATGAAAGTTCCTCTGCAAGTGACACTACCCTGCTTGCTGGATTATATTTACCACTCAGTCTTCCCCTTGACATGCAATGCATTCTCTAGGTCTTCTACAGGAGTTTCGGGGTTGCAAACTGACAGACTGTTCTATGTGCAAGGCCAAAACAATTACATCCAGGTAGGAACTACACAAACTCAGAGTTGCACAATCCCACAGACTTGTCCAGAGGGAACAGATAGACAGTGGCAGCACAAAAGCTCCTTGAACAAAGCGGCAGGGAGATTTGGCAGACATGCTGGCCAATAGCCAGAGCATCCATGAGCCTAACAGCTCTGGTCCAGGCAGCACAACAGTAACTGCTCACAGCCACAGAAGATAGGCTTGTTGTGGCTCTGAGAAGCCAGATAACACATCCTTCCATTACAAAGCAGGATGGACTAAAAATAAGATATTACCAGGACCCACTGCTTTTGTAAGTGCCAAAAAGCAGAAGGTAGAGGAAACAAATGTAAGAATACATGCATTGATCCAATACATAGACAGCAGGGAAATTGTACCTGTCTTGACTTACCAGTGGCATAGGTCTTTCTAGGGTTTGACAACTTAAAGAAATTCTGCTCGATTTCAGTGTATTGGTTTGGCCTGAGATCCCTCTCTAAAATTCTTTCCTGAAGCACTGTAGAAAAACATCCTCACAAAGCCCCCAGTAAAAAAGCCACCTGCTCTCACAGGTGCTCTCTCAACTTATTTGACACGAAGGAAGCCAGAAGAACACATACCAAAGGGAACAATGTGGAAACACTGAAACACAGTGGGACTGCACACTCAATGCCCCTGCACAGGCCTTCAAAACAATTAGAAAGGATCATACTTCTTGCTGGAAACCGTGTTTCAGTGTGTTACGTGCTCCCCATGATGTAGCTGTATAAGATCCAAGCGATGGACCTTGCTCACCATACTCAACTTCCCCACTCTGAAGTCTTACCCCAGATCAGCCTGGGGTAAGAAAGAAGCACATACCAGTTGCTCCCTAAGAGATGAGGAGTCAGGAGCTGAGCACAACATTCATAGGCAGGCCTGGGACCTCACCAGCCAGGACCCAGTCCCACAGCAACCAAGTAGGTTGAAGGCCCAGGGCCAAGCATAAATAGAGCCTGGGGGACTCGTCAGCAAAAGGTGTGGATGGAGGCTCCAGGTGAGACTGGTCAGGACCATTAAGGCCCATTAGAGCATTAGGGGCCCTAAGAAACCCTTTGACAAACTTTACTAGGGTTCCAGATGAAACTCAGTATGGATTAGGAAGCCCAAAAGAGCTTGTTCATTTGCTAGATCAAGGCCCGTTTCTTGCAGTCTAGATATGTGCCCTGGGAAGTTCAAGGAAGTTCCAGAGGCTGGTCATAAGTTGTCCAGCTATGATAACCAGATAATCCCTTTCCTTGTTTGTTGGTTTCCACAAGCTAACAAATGGGCTAATCATATTGACTCATTTTATGTGATGCTGTCAGCTGTCAGAGTTACATTTCCTTAAGACCACTTTAAGCAGAAGTGAATGATAATCCTACATGCTAAGCTGTCCCCACATGGTCTACGAGAGGTGACAATCTTGGCAATACTACTTACATCTTCATTCTAGTGGAAGGGACAAGATGTAAGGGAAATTGAGACAAACTGCATCAGAGAATTGATGCTCCAGCCACGCCTGATTTCAACTAGGACATCGCCTTTACAGGTTCCCTGAGAGATGGGGCTTCCACTGTAGTACCTGGATGCTGAAGGAAGAGCAAACAGCATGAACACAAACTCAGTCTCTGGCAAATGTTAAGACCAATGCAAATCCTTAGAGCCATGTCCAGCTCTGGAACAACGTTCATGGCCCCACTGGAAGAGTATGACTCAAGTTCTCTCCCTCTGGAGCAGAATTGCAGCCCATATTGTTTCTGGGAGCAAATCCCAGCATGCAGCCAAAGGCCACACCTTCAGTCCGATGTCATGCAGTGACAGCAGTGGGCAGCACTTGGGGCACTGCACTGAGGTCAGCTGATGTTAGGCAGTAGCTGAGACACGCCAGGTTCCCCTCCCCTGCCAAATGCTGAACACATCTCTGCCCTCCGTCCCAAGGCAGGACAGCTGCAGAAGTCAGGATCTTCCTCAGTCCTTTCTCCCTGACCTCCGTCCTTCTCCACAGCCCATGTAGCGCTGGACACGCCAACCCTGACCATCTACCTGCAGCAGCCAGGTAGGCACCTCTGTTCCCTGCTGCCTCTCCCAGGCTCACTCCATGTGCAGCCAGGCAAGCCCGCTGCAGGGTGAGGCAGGTCATGTAGAACCTGGGGCGGGGGCCGAACCGCATCTCCCCAAGATGACTTCAGCTGCATTCCAGCGAGCCTGGCAACCTCCCGCACACACAAATAAAAGGAAATGAAAAACTCGGCAACAAAGAAACTGGCAGGGAAGCCACAGAGGCACACAGGAACGGGAAACGAGATTAAACACAGGCTCAAGAGCCCCAGCGTGCTGAGCCTTCCTCTCTAAAGCCTCCCTTTAACTTTGATGGGGGGGGGGCACAGGAGTCTTCTTTTCACTTGAAAGGGTGAGAGGAGGGGCTGGATAAAAGGGATCGAGCATTATCCGGAATTGAGAGCACAAGAACATGCTACAGAGCTTTAAAAAAAGTAAAATAAAAAAAGTTAAGTACAGACACCCCGCTACCCTGCATATCTTCCTTGGTGGAAATCAGGAGCTGGGATCTGAATTTGGGCAGAGAAGAGATCAAAGTGGAGCTGTTACAGGAGGAAGCCTAATAAAACTTAATGCAAAATAGTTTGGTGAATCTTCTCCTCAATTTCCACTTCTTTTTTTCCAACTATTTAGCTATAGCAAATGGATAACTGAAACCCTGCAACTTCGAATGGGAGACACTAAACTATATTAATATATACACACTACCTAAGAGTCTACCCCGATACATTAGGCTGTATGACCATGTTTATATGCATTAGGTGCTTAGACTTCTGTCAGTGGAACTATTTAAATCAGTTTGTTGCAATACTAAGATGGATTTCACCTGTAGTATATTCTCCAGAATCTGCATACACCCTGAATAAATCTGTTAAGACCAATTCAGAGCCCTGTGCTCTGTTCATCATCAGTTCCATGCTTTCCCATATGGAATATATATGTTGTGGAGATGTCTGATCATGGAAGTAACACAGCTACCTTGCTTTTTGTGAGGTTGTGGGTGCCCCATCCCTGGAAGCATTCAAGGCAGGCTGGATGTGGCTCTGGGCAGCCTGGTCTAGTGGTTGGTGACTCTGCACATAGCAGGGGGTTGAAACTGGATGATCTTTGAGGTTCTTTTCAACCCAGGCCAATCTATGATTTTATGATTCTATTATTCATGAATTGTCAACCCTCAGACACTGAAGAGGGGAAGAAAACAACCCTTTCCATCAAAATAAAGCAAATAGAGAAAAAATAGAAAAGCTTCACAAGCCTTGCTCTCCAGAAGAGAAAGGACAGACTGTCCACATAGAGTCACAGCAGTACAAAATGACGGGCAAGGAATTAGCAGTGGGCATGAGAACAGCCCCAGACAGCTGTTTCTCCAAAGCTATAGTGTGATTCGTGGATAAGATAGTTTCCTGTCCTGCAGTACCCTTGGGTGTCAATGGGATTGTTGGCAGAGAGCTGAATTCACCCCTTCCAGACGCACATATATCATGCACTTGCAATATGATCTTTGCACATGTTCTCTAAAGAATCATAGCAGGTAGCAACAAATAGTCAAGGAGGGTCACAAGAATCAGAATCCTGTCTCAAGTCTGAATGTTTGGGCTGTATAAACTACCCTGTAGTTTATACTAGTGTAGCAGAACTCCAGAGTTACCTTGTACAGCCTTCTCCTAAGCAAACACCATCCTGGGAGCACTGTCTCCCATGGCTACAAAATCTTCTCAGTTCAAGAACAGCCTAGGCTGCTAGATGCCTGAGTACTTATGTATCACCAACCATCCTGGCAGGTGGATGGCATCTTTTACACACAACAACGGGGAAGAGGACTAGAACTAAGGCAGTAAGATCTCCTTGGACTTGAATGCAGCAGTTCTACCAGTCTCCTCCACCATCTGACTCTGAGGGTCAAAACCAGTACCACAAATGGGGTTCCCAAGCTATTAAGAAAAAAAGACATGTCCTAGGCATACTTGCCCAATGATAAAACAAACCAGAGTGCTAGCAAAGTTTAAAGTACCTCGTCATTTTGCACAACGGGATAGGAGGGGAGACTTGGTCAACTGTCTGTATGTCCTGATTCAAGGTGTGGATAACAGGTCTTTATTCACATTCAGTGTCAATGATTGGTTCATATGGCATGGTACAGGTGACACTCTCTCTGAGGTGTTTGAGGTCTACACTCAAGCTTCTATTTCTGAAAAGAAAGGAGGAAGGGGAGAAGGAGAGAAGCAGAGTTTTAAACTCATATCTAGTTCTGTGGGAAACAGCATTCAACAACCATTCTCAAACTTTCTTTTAAAAGTTCACTCACAAAATGTATGCTTGTTCTTTGGAATCATTTAATGCCAACCACTGGGCAAAGGACTTCAAAACCAAAGGGCCTGATTGCCAGTTATATAAACACAACAGCTCCCAAGGGAGTTTTACAGTGAACCCATGGACAGGGAATTTGTTTGGAAAGTTCAAGTACTGGGTTAGTCTTTTCAAGACTTTATGAAGTGATCAGTGTAGATCTGGGACACTTTATTTCTGCCACTGTGTTTCTGGGAAGCCACTAATCCGTTCTGGATCAGAACTTGCCAAAATGCAGAAGCGGAAAATGGTCCTCATTGCTCTAGGCTTGGCTCCTAAGTCTATTTTGTCCAGATCCCCAAGGGAACTCTCATCCATAGCAAGTCATGTGACACTCGGTGTTCCCACCATCATCAACCAGAACCAGTGCTGAGTCCGCCTTCATTGTCCCACCCTCAGTATTAATTACCTATGAAATGGAGCACAGGGCATAAAGGAGGAGGAGCTGGGCCCTATGTGCAGCTTACAAGGTATTGGAGCTGAGCTCCAAAATGCTCAGTCTTCCTTTCAGTAAAACACCTCCCATCACTAAAGGGGGTAGCTTTTCTGCTCCCACCTCTCCAGCCTCCACAGCATGTACTAGCAGCCAAATGGGCTGAGAGTAGGGACCACCTTGTTCATGACAGCTTCCAGCCCACTAAATATCTTATTTAATCTGCAAAAACACCAACCTAAAATTGAGCTCTCTGGCCTGGAAAAAGGAGGCTATTGGAGATGTCCTGGCAAGGCCATGTGCAGTGCCATGGCATCACATTTCTGTCCTTACAGATGCGAGCTGCAAGCTGACTCCACTCAGAGAGAACATTAACTACACCTCTTTATTATTGAGAAGAAATTTATTGGAGACATCCCTCCCTCTCTCCAGCTTCTCCTTTACCTTCGCGGAAAAGTAAACATTTAATTTTTTTTGTTGTTAATAGATTTAATGTTCATTTGTCGGTAGCCTAGGGGCAGGAACGCGTGACATTTCAAATAATTGTTGTTTCGGGGGTATCCTCTGGAGGAAAATGCTGCAAAAGTGTGGAGAAGATTTAAGTAAATTACTGTGTCAGCTTCTATTTATTCCTTACATGATTGCCAGAGGCAGGGCTGCGAGATAACCATTAGAGGCCCAGCCATAAAACAGGGAAGCAGAATTTCAAAAAGCCGGAGTGCCATTACTGGAAAGTTAGTGTGTAACATGTTAAATTATCCCCAAAGTAGGGGGAGGCAGAACTGGGGGGAGGCACAGGTCTAAGAGTGAGAGAGAAGAAAAAGAGAAAAAGAGAAGGACTGTGTGAGTAAAAGGAATTGCACCATGGGGAATAAATGAAATACTAGATAGCTAGAAAGACAGACAGATAGACAAAGAGGTAAATTGAAGAATCACAGAATCACAGAATCACAGAATTGTAGGGGTTGGAAGGGACCTCCAGAGATCATCGAGTCCAACCCCCAAAGAAGAAGAATGAACGAAGACCAGGGCAGTCCTTGAGTCCACCTCTGAGGGTCTGCCATGGAACACAACGCTCAGTGCAGGCCTAGTCCCCTACAACTTTGTTGCCCTCACATCTCTGGGGCATAGCCAAATGCTCTAAAGAAAGAAATTTCCTGCCCATGGAGGCTTCTTGGCTGCTTTCTTTACTTTTCACCACTTCTTGCCTCCAAAATGTACTTGTATGACCGCCATCCCTGTAATGGGGAGTGTTCGGTTCAGTCTGATGCTGCTGTGTAAAGTTCCAATTCAAGCATGACAGCACAGCTTTGACCTCATATACAGGCATTTGTGGTTCTGTCAGATAAGGTATTTGCACCATGAAAAAGCAGCCAAGGCAGGAAGAAGAAGAATTGTAAAAAATTCTGCACATTCAATACACTATCCCCAGAACGAAAGCCAAGGAGCACAGAGCCAATACACTTCCTGGGAGCAGACTGCTTTCATGTGCAGGCTGTGGGGCTGGAAAGAAAAGAACTAGACACCAAGATGCTGACTGAGCCCATGGATCAGCACAGGCCAGAGTCAAGGAGGTGTGTCAGGACCCAGGACACCTGTTCTTATCTGTCCCATCTTGGCTCTTGTTTGCCTGACCGATATGCTGAACTCTTAGAAGTTTACTGCACTGTGCATGGAGGCTGGAGATTTGTGGGAAGGCATGCCTTTCCACCTGACACGATCAGCTTCATGCTTTCCCTCATCAGCTGTTTCCCATTTCCCTCCTGTGAGATTGGGACAGCATGACACCCAAAAGACCAGTGAAGGGGACAGGAAGCCCCAGCTCTGCTCAAGACTTCGAAGCAAGATGATGCTCAGGCTACAAGTTAAGCAAGTCCTGAAAACAAAAGGAAAGATGTTTGCCAGGGAGGAACGGGAGATGCTCAAGTTCTGACACTGAAGCTAAAGGAAAGGAACAAGAGCCAGCTTATTAGTCATAGTGGGCTGTAGGAGAAGCCAAAGAGCATCAGGAAGGTTGTATGTGCCATGTGCAGGACTGCTGTTGAAGTGTCCAGCACAGTAGAACAACACCACCCCCTTTGTCAGATCCACTTGTGCTGCTCTGACCAGTCCCTGTCTGTCCCACTCCACCCTCCCCCCATCAGTTTCCTCCAGTTCTGTTTATTATCCATGCTCTGGGAGCTGGGCATTGCCCTCTGACTCATTGCTCAGAAGCTGCCTGGTTCTTTTCTTTCACTGTAATTTATTTACATCATGGAAAACAATTAAGTTCCAAAAAGTCTTATTTATCCCACAGATCTGGTTTTATCTTCCTTAGCATCACTCTCCATTCGTTCCTGCTATTGCTTCATTTTTTTCTCACTCTTTTCCTCAAGGCAGGTACAGCTGTATGGGAGCCAAGGGGCTGACAAACTGTAGCCCCGGCTTCTCCAAGACAACAGCTCTTCTCCCACTTCTCACCCAAGAGGATGAGAGTGCAGGCACACGCTCAACAATAAATAACCAGGGAGATTTTTCATTTTTTTTAAATTTTAACGACTCACGAGGAAGACTTGGTGGTTAAATCATTGCTAACTCTCAACCTCCTCAATATTTCTTTGCTAATAGACTTCAGGTTTAATTGAAGGATCTTCTCTGGACTCTGTCTAAGGCACCATTTTCTCTTTAACCCCACCGCTCACAGCCTCACAAAAGCCAATCCATTAAGGGTCTTCATTAGTTTGAGCACCAGCCAACCACCCAAGCGGCAAAGGTCAAACACAGTCACCTGTCACAACATGGCAGTAAAACTACTAATTGTATGGGAACAAATGAGATAAAAAGATGGTACTATTATGCTATTTGATTTATTTTGTTTCCAAAGAGTCATTTAAGTCTAATTTACTTTGCAAGCTATAGAGTGGGCCTGTGTGGATACAAATCCTGGTGTGGATGTGAAGAAATGTGGGCGTGTGCATGTACGTGTGTGCACCTCTCTCTCTCACACATGCTTATACATGAGTAAACACATACAGGGGTCTGAAATGCAATCCAGGGAACTATAAAGTCATGGCACCATAAAGACTTAGATTTAACTCTCCAGGCAGACAGAACATCACATCACACAGGGATGGCTGTGTTGTAGTGGCAGAGTCACACCAGCCCTCCTGCTGCCAGCTCAGTTGGCCATGCACGTTTCCTCAGCATCCCAGCTGCAATGGCAGAGGCCGAGGCAGCCAGAGCAAGGTCCCATTTTGGAAGGGCATTTGCTTTGGAAACCTGTGGTTTTTTTTTTTTTTTTTTTTTTTTTTTGTGTGTGTGTGTGTGTGTGTGTGTGTGTGTGCTCAGGAGGAGAAAATGGCCCACATGCCCTCTGGTGGACAAATGCCATTTTGCAGCTCTAGGATCCAAATGGAAAGCAGCAAGTGGCCATATTTGTAGGCACAAAAAGAAGTCATCTCCCTGAAAGGTTTTTAAAAGCTCGCTTGCTATCCAGTTTGTTCTGGCAATCATGATTTCAGCACATCTTTGACTGCCAACTGAAAAAAACCCTGACCTTTCTAAGGCACAAAAAACACAGTCCATCCTCACTTCTTCATTGTAGGTGCTAAATCAACATAGCCATCTTCACCAACAGGTTCTATTACCACATGAGGGTATCATTTTTTCCTAGAAGATATAAATTGTATTTATGCTAAAATAAAAACCTTCCTGTTCAAACACAGGACCCAATCTCAAGCTGCACAGCCATCCTTCGGCATATCATATTAAACAGCCAAGATCAGGACGAAAGTTTCCTTTAAAAGATACTGAATGCTAATCACATCTTTGATATTGAATATACATCGCAAGAAATTCTATAAGTAGAATTAATATAGTCAAAGATCTTTCAAAGAACAGATTTCTCAATGTTCATGCATTAGGATCAACTGTTTCAGGACAGTCGAGGGAAGAAATTGAGGAATCACAAGCTCCTGAAACCTGGACTCCTGAAACATACAAATGCATGAAGACATAACCATCTTATTGCAATGACAGAACACCCTTCTACACATACAACAGTGTGGTATGATGCATAGCTAGACCTGATGAGTAGACTTGTTGGGAGAATGTTAATATTTCCAACAAGGCAGTAATGTCATTAATGCTTTTCTTTGAAGTTTTTCAATCATCTCTGTTCATCAGTGAGTCATGCAGATCATGAGAATCAATACTTCTTATTACACATTGCATAGACAATAAACGCTCACAATCCGAAAGGAAAAACGTTCACTTAGAAACATTTCAGAGTATTATGAAGGCTATTTTTATATGCCTAATTGCACAGGCACGCACTATAAACCCAACTGAACAGACGTATAGAAAACTAACACTGGGAATAAAGAACAGAAAGACAGTTCCTGGGTGAATAGTGAGGAAAGAACCTGATGAAGATGAAGGCAGATGGCTGCACCGTCACTTCCAGTGCACACAGCAGCAGGAACTTCCCAGTAGAAAATACAGCTAAGACATCAGTGAGATCTGGCTCTAGGGGGACGCAAGTTTCTCTCTTCCAGTAGTAAGAACGTTTCTGTACACTCCTGGCTTCCTCAGCTGTGTTGGCCCATATGGCCCAGTCATTCAGACACGGCTACCTCCAAGGGAGCCAGGGTCACGCCTGTCAGCCTCAATCAAATGTGTCCTTGTGTTCACTCCAGCAAGCAGATTAAGGAAGACTTAACTTGTTCTTGGCATTATGGGAGACCACATGGGCATCTGTGAAACATGAAAAGCAATACATGCCCTCCTCTCCTGTTCTGGCTCTCTGAAGGTGCAGAGATCTTCTTGGCCCAGGTTATCACTTCCTACTGGAAACAGGGAGTAGCTTGAGCACAGCTTCACATGCTAATGGTGAGCATTTAAATTAGCCAAAACTGCCATTAGGGACCTGGCTTGTCCCTGAGCCCTTTTTTTTCACCACCCCACTTTCACTTTATTCCCATCTCACTTTCTACCTCCCTCAGTGCTGACATCAGCCATACTATATGGCTTGTCTTCAGCAGTCATCAGCATGTTACAGAGGATCCCACCAGCCCAAACTCATTAGGTCTTAGCTAACAAAGGGCTCATGAGGAAAATGTATTCCTTCAGCCTGTATTTAGACAAAGACATTTCCAATCAAAAGTGAGAAATAGGCTCCACCAAGCTTGTACATCATCACAGGTACCAGCAGGACCCCACAGTGGAGCTGATTTCTGAGAGAAAGGGAAAATTAGAAGTTTTCCTCTGGCAGTGGATCATTTGCACCATGTGAACGTATCCAAACAGCTCTAAATGTGCTCCAGAACTGGAAGAGAAAGGGGAAAGGAGGAGGATGATAAGAGTGTTAAAACATTTTCCCCTTTTATTTTTATACAAATGTTACATTAAACTCACATTTTCTTATATCAAAATTTGGAAAATAATAAACCATAATAATAATATGTATATATGTATATGTATAATAATAAACAAGGCTTCCTGAGACCTTTTCCCCCATTCCCTAGATATTTCCCTAATAGGAGAGAGTAAGCAGCATTTCACAGCTCCAGCAGAGTCCAAATTAGTTTTTCTGGCAACCAAATGCAGTGTCTACTCCACTGTGCACATACACACACACATCGCTGCCTACAGCACGAACAGATCCTGCCTGAAGTGCAAAGCCAAGGAACAGAAGGATTCAATGCCAGAATTAAAACTGCCTTGTAGTGTTAAAGCTCCCCAACAAACATGGCTTGCTATAAGATTCAATTACACAACTATATTTTCAATGAAATGAGTCTTTAATCTAGGGCTGAGGATGGTGTTCCCTTAATAAATGGCTCTGCCCTTCTTTTATTTTCTCATTGTTTACTGTTAGGTGTTATGCACTATGCTCACTTCTGAAGACAAAACTGTAGATTTCTTTCTCCCATGCTCTTTTCTGATGCTCATCATAAGAGTGGCTGAGTGCTTTTCTGAGTTGAATTCACTTATCCTCAAAAAAATCGGACTTGTTATTTCCATTTTACAGAAAAGAAATTGAGGCGTGCGGGAACGAAGATCCAAAGGCATCTAATTCATTTTGGAAACCTATATTTGCAGCGTACTCTGGCCATTCTGTGCAAGCACCAGAGTTCCAATTATATTCAATAGTGACATCTATGAATCAAAACCACACCGCAGGATGAAGCAGAGAATAGCGCGACCCTAAAACTCAGTGAGTTATTACTAGGGCAAAGTAAATTCCAACAACTCTTCGGAAATCCCCTTTGAATAATGATGAGATGAGCATTTCTTCTCCAGCAGAGGACTGGAGACTCATTGCAAGTTCCATAAGTAAGGAAAGAGAGGCCCTAAGGATGAGCCTCTTTCTCTCTGCTCCATGCCTGGGCATAGCCAGGTTAAGCAATGACTAAGACAGGAATCCCATTTAAACTGTTTGTGATCAAGGACTTCTCTATAAGGAAAAACGGGCAGAGAGGCATGGCAGAAGTGACCACATATTCACCCCAGTAATGCTCAGTGCAATGTGAAGAAATAAAAATGGTCTCTTAATACTCTTGTGACTATTTTCATTCTGTGGAAAAGAAGAAATAAGACACCCTTAGCTTGCTTTTCCAAAGCATAAGAGAATTACATAACACCCTCGCTAAGTAAGTAAGTAAGTAAGTAAGTAAGTAAGTAAATAAATAAATAAATAAATAAATACAAACTGAAAGAAAAAAGAGCAGGCACCACACTGTCAAGAATAATTGGCTGTGCAAACACAATTTAGGAGGCAGCAGATTTGCAGAACAGTATCTTGGAGTGATGATGAATCACATCCATGAGTCAACCATGTCAAGCTTTTCAGGAAAAAAGCAGCTAAGACACTAGGATTATGAATAGCGGTGTCCTTTGCAAAATATATGAATTACTCTTCTCACTGTAATCTGTTCAAAAAAGGCCACTTTTGGTGGCTTCTTTCCATATGGGGCTATTTAAGCAATGTGCACATTTACTCAGGACTTTGAGTCCTGATAAGTGGCAAACAAATGATAAGACATCTCTGAAAGAAGATGAAAGAAAAGGAAAGGCCAAAAGAACTGGAATTGCTTAGTTGAAAAAAAAAACACAAAAAAAAACAAAAAAACAAGGAGATGATAGGAGTTTGCTAATAGGTGAAAGACGGGAAGAGTAACTTTTTTCCCTGTCACTGACAGGTACAAAAAAAAAAAAAAAAAAAGAAGTTATGGGCTTAGATTGCAAGAACAACAACAACAACAAAAGATATTTACTTTGGGCACTGGGAAGAATATTAGAGGAGTAAGCAGTGTTATAGCCTTGCCTGGAGAGAAGAGGATGACTTCACTGGAGGTTTCTGAAGACAGATTAGGCAAACATCTGCCTGAAATTGCTTAGGAAACCATGATCTTCTCATGGGAAGAGAGGTATAGGCTAAAGATCTCCTGAATAAAGCTCAGTTCTCATTAGTTTTCAATACTGTGATCCAGAGTGGGGAACGCCAGTTTTGCTCAGAGAAACAATATGACATTCTTTAAAATGATGTTTTCCCAAAAATATTTATTGGTTTAATAAACAAAAAGCTTCAACTGAGCAAACACCCATCCCACAAGACTTGAGACTGTGTGGTTAATATTGGAGAATATCATAAGCAACGGGAAATAAGGGCTGATAAAGTTTGGGCAGGTCCGAACAACAGCTGGTGTTTCCAGTCTCCTTTGTAATTCAAGAGAGTTGTACGGATTGAAGGAGCAGTGGCTTGTGGAGCTGATGGGAAAGTCCTGGAACTACCTGTTTTATGCAGAAGTAGGAATGGACAAAAACTCCACTTCAGGGCCAGTTCATCCCAGCAACCTCCTGAATTCTAACCTGACTTTGGTTATATCTCAGTGATCTGCTTGCATCCACCGGCTCTCTCCAGACCACGGGCTCTCCGACGCAGCACACGGCCCAAAAGCTCACGGGGCACCTGCTCTCGTCCCTGCGGCCCAAGGGACGTCCCGCCGCCGCGGCCGGCGCCCTGAGGCACGCCAAGACCCGGACTCGCTCCTCCGCCATCCCGCTTCCTCCCGCAGACACTGCGAGGGCGGCGGCGCCTTCAGCACCGCGGAGAGCGGCAGGCCGGCCCTGCAGCAGGCAGCGCCCGCGGCGCCCGGCCCCGCTCGGAGGGCTGCGCGCGCTGAGCCGTCCGCCACGAAGGCGGAGAAACCTGCAGAGCCCGTGGCGTAAGCAGGCTTACCTCAGCCGGGCCGAAACCTGTTCCGAAGAGCCTTCTAAATCCTAACCGTAATGGATTCAGAAATGGCACTCTACATTGCAGTTTAACCTTGCACCGATTTTTTCATCTAGAATTATTATATTAAATACAGGTTAAAAAAAAAATCTAACTTAATATTGCTGGAAGGGAATGCTCTAGCATTGTTTTGCTCCTATGGTAGGTAAATGGTACCAGGTCATTAACCAGGCTAGTTAAGCAGCTCACCAATTTGCTAGTTATCCTGCCAACTAGAAAACCAGTTGGTTATCTGGGCAATCAGATGATTACATTTTACGTTTTCAAATAACCCTTAACTAGCAAGAACTAATTGATGTCCGTAACATCCCAGTGAACTACAAATGCTCCATTCTACAGCTAGGGAAACTGAGGCAAAGAGCTTCATACCGAGCCACAAAACACAGCCAGGACAAGGAAGAGCTAAAGGAGACTCCTAGTTCCCAGCCCTGTATTCACTCCACTCCCAGGAAACACATGAAGGATGCTTCTACCCAATCATCAACTAAACCATCAGTCAGCCTAATAATTAGCCAATTAATTAGCAGCCACTCAAAGCACATTCATTTACTCAGGGCCCCATCTAATATGATACTAACAGGAAAGTTAGATGGGGGAATCTAAACAAGGAATGGAATAGCAGAGCTTTACCCAGCACTAGGCCCTGGTCCACATACAAGCAGAGAAGTGTGGTTGGCTTTGGTGCCTACCACTGTGGCTGAATATTGACAGCAAGAAGGGAATCTTACAATAGAAAATGGGAGAAAGCAGGAAACTGGGCATTTCCATCCAGGGTGGCCAGGGAATACCAAGGCCCAGCATGACTCACCCAAGCAGTCTAGAGTCAGAAAGCAGCTGCCATGAAAAATCAAAAGGTCTGTAATGCATGAGGAAGATTATGTCTGCGGGTAAAGCATTCAGGTAGAGATATTTTATGAAGGACACAAAACAGTTATTTTTATTATTGTTGTTGTTATTTATTGCTATTATTATTATTATTAACTTTTAGGCTCATAGGAAAAAATTAGTCATATGTTCAAGACTATTCTATCAACTCACCAACAGCCCTCAAACAACCAGCTCAAATTTTTTGGATCTGTTTAGCATGGACTAAATGGGAAACAACAGTTGAATTTATATTGAAAGCTAATGTAGGTACTTAGCCAGTGCCATCAAGGATTGAAAGATTAAGTGGTAGGAGGCACTGGAAAAAGGTAAGTTTTAAACCTATTAAAAAAAAAAAAAAAAAAAAAAAAAAGAGAGAGAGAGAGAGATTGTGAAAAATAGCCTTGTGGATATCGTCATATAAATTTTTTTCCAACATTTGTGCAACTCCCTGCACAAATTAACTTAATCAATTATTTTCCTCCTTCCAAAACAAAATGCTTCCTTCAAGCATTTTGATCAGCCTTGAAGACACAAGCACAGGCTCATAAAAGATGATGAAACTATGCCTTAACCATTTGCAGTCCAGTAGCTGAGCTCTAAAACCCTTTTTTAGCCTCTGGATTGTAGACAGGTGGTGTAAAGTCGTGAACCAGTCCTTGTTGCCCACCAGCTGGGGCAAGCTGCAAGTGGGGCTCCAGGGCAGGTATGTGGGCTTAGCTAATTAGACATAACTTTTTATACTGAGATGCACTTAGAGCAGTGACACCAAGTATTTGCTTTAGGCTTACCCCTCATGCTAATGCCATTAAAATGGTGTGGCTCAGCAGTTTCCAAAGGGATTATCATGAGCCTCCATTTGAGGAACTCCTCATCTGACCAGCCTCTGAGCTGCAACTTATTCTGCAGAGTGGTGTCAGGCTCGCCAAGTGCCAAGCAGGGTCAACCCCACTCAAAAACACCATTCACCTTAGGGAAAATCCTCAGCCTGTTTTGCAAAAGACAGTAGAAAAAACCATCGATATAGATTCCCTCCCCTCTCCAGCCCACAGAAGCACTCAACAGTCTCATGGGAAGCCCAGCGAAGTCCCTGCACCCCCAAGGCCCACGGAGCTGTGTGTCCACGGTGCACGAGGAGCAGGCTCACAGGGAGCTGAGAAGCATGAAGTGGCCTCCTGCAGCAGAAAAACCTGTGTGAGGATATGTGAAAAATAACCCTGACTCGCTAATCCTAGCTGTGAGCAAACAATTAGCAGGAAGCAGAGGCAAACAGGAAAGCTGATTTAATTATGTGACACTGATACAGCCAGTGAACTGGAGGGGAGGGAAGGGGGGAGGTGGGGAGGGCTGGGGATGTGGGGTCAAAACAGTTTGTAAAAATCTGTTTCACAAAAGCTGTTGTTCCCCTCGGGGCAGAGAGAGATTACCGTGGCTCAGTGTCTATCAAACACGGAAAGAGAATAGGGCCAGGGGCAATGAGACAGCTTCCGAGTATGAAGGGCCCTTCTTCTTCTCCGCAGCAACCAGCAGCCTGCCAAAGAATTCCTGTAAGCTCTCGGCGGCTTTGTGTGCCTGCCCGGGCTGTGGGGAGCACTGCAGCAGGCCAACCTATTGTCGGCAGGGCTCAAAGGGAGCCGGGCAGAGAAAAGGGGAGCTGGGGGAGGAAGAGGGCTTAAGGGAGCTTGTTGTTATCAAAGCCGCGGAGCTTATTGTGCCAGACCAGAACCACGCTGCCTCTGAGCCCCTTCAATGTGGCTGCTCACGGAGGCACTGCGGGCACACAGAGTGGGATGTGCCCCCCTCGGTTTGCAGGGTGCCCCTGCACTGCCCACTGGCGCCTTCTGGCTCGGGGGGGGGGGGGGATGTGCAGGGGGAGGTAACCCTGTACCCCACTTCCTATACCCACTGCTATCCCAGGACACCTGCCACAGGACCAGAGCCCCATACAGAGCTCCTGCTGCAGATTCTGCTGCAGGTAACAAGGTGTATAAGGGCAAACAGCCACATCCAGGTCAGCAAAGGCATCAGTCCATTGCTGAAAGCATCTACAGTTGGATATAAAGATGCACCTGGAGGCTCCTGCAAGTCCATTCAGCATCTGTGTGGTCCTCAATACAAACACACGCAGAAGTACAAGCAGCGGAAGCCACACACAGCACAGCAACACCTTCCTGGCCCACAAGCAACAGACATCTGCTTCCCTCACTTGGCCATACATCTGCCTTAAGAGAGTCTTGAGTTGTTGGATTGCAGGCCAGGGTGTGTGGTGGAGCCAGCAGAAGGGATATCAGACCACATTGTTTTCAAAGCTTCATCTATGTGTCAGGAAGAGGCCAAAGGCCCCTGGGAACTGTGAGCCTCAGGAAAGGCCCTGTGAGAAGGGGGCAGCTGGCAGCTCTGCAGACACTGCTGATGTGCATCATAGACTGAGGATTTCCCAAATGTGCTCCAAACACCATTCAGACTCCAGCTGAATTGTAGAGAGGCCTGAGACTGAGATTGGGACACATCCTCAGGGCACCAGGACTGCGGCCAAGCAGGGTGTAGGAGTGGATGCCAGCCCAAACCCTGGTCTGAAGGGACTGGTGTGACTGAATGCTGACATGATGATGTTCCCACAGACTCCATGGGAGAACCAAGCCATCAAACTTACAACCACAAAGTAAAATTTAACAGGGACCAGAGCCTCCATCAGCTTTTATTCCATACAGACTTACCCAGGAAAGTACACAGCAAAGCCACAAGACCTTCATGGAAGTGAAAAAAATCCCATGGGCTTGGCCACTTCCCATGGTGAGTTTGGCTGTAGGAAGAAACCGCTCTAGAACAACGCAAAGCTTCCTTTTTCCTGGACCTGGGAATTTTCTCCAGGCTCATGCCAACTAACTTGCTAGAAGTTCTGCTACAGAGTGACCAAACCCTCATCTGACTACAAGTCTCCCTAAACAGCCTTTCCCTGCCGAGTGTGGGTGGTGGGGAGCTGGTGTCTGACCACACAGCCAGACTCCTCCTGTCCCAGGATGCCCCCTCATGTCAGTCCCAGCAGGACTTGGCCAATTCACCATCTCACCCTGCGCAGACACACCTGTGAAGTGAGGATGATTCAGCCCCACACAGTGCCTTCCTCCTACCCCAGACCTCATCCCTCATCCCTTCCCTTCCAGCAGCTGCCAAAGGCCAAGCAGCGTCACTGAGCTGACTGGGCAGGGAGGAGGAGCTGGGGTGGGCAGGAAGGGGCACCCCAATAGGGGGGGTGGACTCCCACAGTCCCAGTAGAAAAAGTAGGGGGGCTGAGGCTGCGGGGGAAGGGACGCAGGCAAGGCAGGGAGGGCTTCTCATTGTGAGGGAAATTTTATTTTTAACAGATGCTAAGGCAGATGGCACAGAATTAACAGAAAATGGGAGAGGAAAAAAGAGGAAGAACATTACTGGCTCCAGAGAGAGTGGACATTAAAAAAATAAAGAATAAGGGAATGAAAACAAGTTTAAGTACTCTCTCCAGAGGAGGGGGGGAGGGAAAGCGTGAGGCAGAGCAGGGACGAAGCAGCGTGATAATAACCAAAGGCGTGAAATTGCAAAAGTAAAATTTGTGGCACTCGGGAGGGGCTGATAAGGCCCCAGCTTCATTGCAAAACTCACTCAGAAATTACTGATGTGATGTTTTAGCCTTTATCATTAATAATAATCGAGAGTGGGGAGTGGGGTGGGGGCGCCTGAAACAAAGAGGGAGAGAAATAGTGTGAGCGTGGGGAACTTGGGCGGGAGGCGGAGGAGGGAGCTGGGGAGAGGAGCAGAGGGTTCAAATGAGGGAGAAAAGGGGCAAGGAAGGAAGGGAAAGCTGGAAAAAGAAAGGGAAACAATGCAGCACAAATGAAAAATAGGAGGAGGAAAGAAATGAAGGAGGAAGGTTGAAGAACCAAAGGAGAACAAAGGGAAAGACGGGCAAAGACAACTTTAGGGGAAAATGCCAAAGAGTGAGCAGGGAGGAGAAAGAGAATGAATGGAGAAATGATAACAGAGATGAAATAGTGGAAGCAGACAGACCGCAGGACAGGGAGCAAGGGGGGAAACAAAGAGATATGGCCCTGCCACTCTCCTCCCAAATTAATCGCGGATACATCAACCCGAGCCACTAAAACAGAGCTATTATGAATGGGTTAGTCACAGGTGGAGTTAAAGGCCTACAGAGGGATATTAGCCAAAATTGAGTGGCTTTTAATTTCTTTCTAACGAGAGATTGTGGCTGGGGAGCCAGACAGTGCTTCAGCTCAGCTAGGCCTGCAGGCACGACACACAGGCGCCGGCAGCTCCCCGCCGCCACGCGAAGCCACGCAGGCTGACCTGTGCGGTGCACGCAGCGAGGTGGAAAAGGCCCATGTGAGCCGGCCACCTGCTCCGCGGGGTGAAATGGCAGGGCCGGGCGGCACACACAGGGACACCAAAATACTCGTGGACATCAGGATGCTCCACTGCCTCGTTGCCCTGGTGTGAGGCTGTACCGGCAGGTGGACGCGGTGCCCTCACCTCGTGGCCCGTCAGCGGGCTGGGGGATTCGCAGCACCCGTTGGGGATCAGCTCTCACCACAAGAAGGTTCTCCCTGAACCACAGCCGGCTCATTGCCCTCCTGGAGAGAGCAGGGAGCTTCGACACAAGACCGGGACATCTGGGTTCTATTTCTGGCTCTGCTGCTGGCAATTCACCACATTTCTCCGTTTCCCCATCTGCTATCTGGGAATAATGCAATATTGTTAAAACTAAGCACTTATAAATGATGAATCAGGCCATCTTCCCATTCTGAAACCATGACATTGGTTTAAAAACTCACGACACCTTCAAGAAGGATAGGGCCACACACAGGAGGGCTCACACCGCTCCTGAGAACACAGTCTATAGGACTCCCATTTTCTCCACAGCTGTAAGATTTAGAGATAGGTTTCTCACTTCATCTGAGCTTAAAGCTCACAGCTCATCCGTCCACATGATGTTGGGATGGTGTGGGAAAAAATAGAAAACAACTCCAGAACTATCAATACTCAGCAACACAAATGTTTTTCTTCTAGAACCATGTGCAAATTTTCCATAAAAGCCTCTTACTTCCTAAAGTATCATCTTATTACAACAAAAGGGATGGGTCAGTTTTAACAACACTTTCTCCCTGAGGCCATTTTGGAGAAGAGCAAAAAAAGAACTCAAACAAAGTTGTGGAACCTGGCAACATCCAGCTCTGACATTTTCTAAACAAAAACATTTGCTTTATGATTGAAAACGACATTTCATTTATAAGTTTTAGACAATTTAGGCTTAAAAAGGACTCTGAAATGGTAAAAAGTTGCACTGGGAACAAAATATTTCATTTGATCTGATCTAAAATTTGGAGGCTGGGATGTAGAGAGTGGGAGATAGAGTCAGGATGAGAATGAAATTGATTTTTTGGAAAAGCATTTTGTATTTTGTCTTCTTGTCCTATTGGAGCAGGATAAGTAAGGGCAATTCACAAATTCTGATTGGAAAAAAAGACTATTTCCTGCTTAGATCCAACTTATATCTACATGAGATATTTTAAGGACTGCAGATAGCGTGTACTAAGTATTCTTAATTTATGTACTTATTTCATCCCATTACCCATACGATCCAACATAAGCAAATTCCATAGACACTTCCATCTCACTGCTGGTGAAAATGCTCACACATCTCCCACCTTTCCAAGCTGAACCCAGACTTGCTAGTGATGGCTGTAGAAGTCACTCAGGAGAGTGTTTTCAGGTGAAAGACACAAACCAGGTGATCTGGAAAGTACGAAAACTAATTTGGAGAGTGGACATGAAGACAGGAGGAAGCACTCCTGCAAATTAGGGGGGCCTCACATGATAGTGACATGAAATTGCAGCAGTGCACAGGACTGTACTGGGGGTACTGTTTATGCAATGTTTATGCATTACACGTGTGCTAATTCATAACAGTCCACAAAAGCTGCTCGTGATGCATGGAACATCACATGAAATCTGATAACAACAGCCATATCTAATGAGCAGGATTCTCATCTGGAAATCACCTGCTAACTCATCTGTGAAGAACCCAGGAACTTCAGAGACAGCCAATCTTAGTGGCGAGGCAACTTCCAATCTTGAGAGGTGGGCAATGCTGGAGTCAGCTGAGCCTCCACATCTCCAGTACAAGAACCTCTTACCCACCCAGCTACGAAACAGCCCCATTGCGTTAAGTTCAGCCTCTGGGAGGATTTTTCTCCCACTGAGATGGGAGGACCTCTAAGAATACCTTTACAGTCGGCAGAAAAGCAACATTCTAAGGTGAGACAGTCCCAAGAGAGAGAGGAAAGTGGGCCTGGGTGACCGTGGCCCATGTGGAAAGCATACACTAAACAGAGTAGAGTGCAAAAAAAAGTCCCATAAACCAAGCACAGAACTATGCTAACATAATACCTCACTCCACAACCTCAAATTGCTACGTGCAGGCTTTCCAGCATGAGCATTGGATGGGGGTCTACATGTTTCCTGTTGATAATCCTTCTTCTGTCTCTTCTGTAAGCACAGAGCAAACCCGCTCCCCCAATCACAAATGCCTTTTTCTGTGTGCCCCGTTTCCTCCGGGTTGCCAGCTGAGGCCACTCCTTAGAGAGCTACACTCCTCCTGGAGTCTATTAAAGCTCAATTACCATGGGCTGAGTGGCCTCGTTGTCTGGCAAAGGGAGGCAGGATGCTCCTCTCTCTCTCTCAGGATTGGGTCTGCCTTTCAGCCCAGCCAGTTCATATCTCTGGATCAACTTAATAAGCACAAATCAAGTACAAGAGGTGAGAGGAGGATGGCAGGGAAAAGCTGCAAAGAAACAGCTCTGAAAGCCACTGGTACCTGCCTTGGTGAGACTGGCTGGCCCAGTAGTGACAAAGGGCATACTGCTGATTTATGCCACAGACACAAAGGAGCCATCTTGATTCACCTCCCACAGATCCCATCTCATCAGCACCTCCTCCTGCCAGCCCAGCCCAGTACCCAATCCACCAGCACTTCCAAGGGACCAAATACACTCTCTCCTACATGGTCTGTTCACGTTCTGCCCCACGCTGTTCCCCAGCAGGTTTTGCAGCAGTAAAGTTCTGGCTTTTCCCCATGCTGGCAAAAAGCCATCATCAACATCAATGCAAAAGTTTCTATCAGTGATAAATAGCTTCCTTCCCACCTACAGCCTCCCTTCTTGGATGTGCCTTCTGGGGCCCGAGTCTGTAGATGGAATTATACAAATAGATCAGTCATACAGATAGCAGTCGTGTTTCATTTGTTACTGAGAATCCTTATGGACAAGTAAAATAAGAGAGACTGAAAAAATGTAAAAGCATTTATTTCCCTCTTTATCCCTTAAGGACCCATGTTTTCCTTAGCTGCTTACATCAGTGAAGAAGGTGGGGGTGATGGAAGGGAGGACACACTCTTAGGCTGAAGGTCTAACTTTGAGTTAGCTCGTCTCCATCACCTCGACAGGACTGAACATCACACAGAGATCAAGAAGTAAAAGACTGTGATAAACATTCTTTACCTTCATCATCAGACCTGGGGAAACTGAGGCAGGGAAGAAGTCTGACAGCCATTTACAAAACCCCTTAGAAATGTGCCTGAGAACCAGAGACAGATGAAACAGGTCCCCTAAGCTCTAGGCTGCCTGTCTTCCTTGATAATCCATGACACATGCCACCAGCTTAGGAACAAGGGAGCAGAACAGGGGAAACTCAAACGCAAACCACTCACAGGCATCACAGAACAGATACTGAATCCAGAAGGGTCTGCACAATTTCCCATCTTCACAGTGCAAATCACCACTCAACCCTAAGTCTGCGGTAGAGAACACAACCCATCACACTGCATCACAGGGCAGCTTTCTACCCTTGGATGGACACCAAACATCCCTTGCTCTTCTGCAGCACCATCCTCGCTGGGACTCTCCAGATGCCATATCTGTTTTCTGTCCAACAGCAAGGAGCCCAGCAGACACTGGTACATTCTTCCTACTACCAAATGTGTCACTTCAGACTGGACAAAAGAAAGATGTGAGTGTGAGACCAGATAAGAAAAGCATGGGAGCATAGGTTGGGTGAGCATTATTGTCCATACAGGAATAGAAGGGTGGGGAAACTGACAGATTGCCCACACAGGCTGAGTGCCAGGGCAGGGGTGACATCTGTCTGACAGACAGAGTTCCCACTGGAATCATGCCTGCAGGGTATGCTTTCCAGCATGGCCTGATACACACCCTGTTCCCTTCAAGGGAACAGTCTGGGGAAGCTGTGGCTGCATGACCACATCCAAGGAGAAAATCAGCTCTGTAGACTCCGCAGTTAGCACAGGCAGCCATCTCCAGAGGCACTGACACCTTTCACTCCTTGGTGGCTCTGCTACACTGGGCACAATACTCTGGGGCTCCTAGACAGACAAAGGACATTCCGCCCTGAGACTTGAGCTGAGCCTGGGAAAAGGACATTACTATCACAATCCCACTAGACCTTGGCAAAATCCAGGTTGCTTTGAAGTGCTCAAAATGCTGTTTGCCACCTCCCTAGCTTTACTCTGAGCCTTGTGATGCTTCTCTTCAAGCTTCAGCACCGAGAGGCGTGAGATTTTAGGAGATAAGAATTCAGAGGGGGAGGCATTGAAAGCAGAGACTTGGTTGTTCTTCAGCTGAACACAACAGATTCAACAACTCCAGGAGGCAAACAAATAAAAAGAACATTACACTGGAGTTGGTGGGTTTTTGTTTGCTCTGTTTTGTAGTTTACTGGCTCTACAAATGCTGTAGAAATCCCCCACAAAACAAAATTCTTTCACCCAGACAAAGAGCAGCTGCAGCAGGAACGCCTTGTCCCCTTCCCATTCTGAAGAAGCCCAAAGCAAAATGGATCCTTGCTGCCTGTGTCCAGGCTCAGCTACCCTAGACAAGAAGAATTTTACCAGGCTGGTGATTAAGGGAGAGCTGAACCTTCATTTAGGAGGAGTCTTGGCTTTGTGCCATCCTTGGTTGAAAGTCCTCAGAGTCTCAGAGGTGAATGTTCTCTTGCTGGAAAGAGAAAATGTATGGGGCAGGAGAGGAAGCAGACGATCTCCTGTGCCATGAGAGACCCCCAAGAAGACAACACACAGCAGCACAGCTGCCCAAATGGTCAGTCCTGCATTCAGTGTACTGAAACCCCACTAAAGAGAGCCTCAATCTGCAGTAGGACTGAGCAGTGCCTGGGGCCAAGCGCAGGTACCAAGCCAAAGGCTCTGCCTCAATGGGAAAAAAGCAGGCAGAGAAAGGATGCTGAGGAGCAGTGACTGGGGCTACCCTGCACCTGCATGTTAAATAAATAAATAAATAAATAAAAGACTAAATATCAGTTTTATTCCTTCCTCTGCTGCCCACATTCAGAAATCCAGCCTTCTCCCATCAAGGTGGCAGGATCTGACACTGCAAGCACCTTATCCAAGCTGACCTGCTGCTGGCATATGACACCATCAAGCCACGTGTCAAATTCATATCTGATAAAGCCACGGCCTGAGGCAGTGACTGGAAGGCTGTATGTCGCACTCCTAGGAGGAGTCCCATGGCATCCTCTTTCCTGGAGAAAGGAGAAAAGACCTCCCTCCCCTGTGCCCCAGCATCTTCGGGAGTTCGGCACCCAAAGGAGCACCGGGGAGGGGGCCTGCTGCCAGGAACCGGGGGGTTAAAAAAAAAAGAGAGAGAGAGATGGAAGAGAGGCAGCGAGCAGAAGCAGAGAAAGAAAAAAAGAAAAAAAAAAAAGGAGTGGGAAGGGAGAAAGTGAGAAAAAGAGAGAGAGTGAGAAAAATGACAGGAGCTGAATTTTCGGCGCCCTCACTTTAAATCAAGATAAAAGACTGAAATGGAAAATAACAGTCCAGAGAAACCCCTGGACGGCTTTGGGCGTTAATGGAAACACATGGCTGAAGGCTGTAGTGTTGTCAGCTTCCCCGTGCTCTGACATTCCTTTCTGATAATCCGGCCTGCCATAAAATTAGAATAGCAAATACCTCCTGACAAAGATGCATGTTTCCCTCTATTGTGCCATCATAAAAAAAACTCCGCTGGTGACTCGAGGAGCCGCAAACTTCAATTTAAATTTACAGTGCGGCGGAAGGAAAGTGATATGCACTCAAAAATTTTAATAACCTATTAAGTTACGACTTCAATTTCATTTTATGAATATTTTCCTTGGGGAGCAGTGCTATCACAGAGAAAGATAGAAATTTAAAAAAGATAAATAGTGCCATTAATCTCCAACATTTCTCTTCCATTATCCTTGAAAATTAGGAGTTATTTTTGTTCAGATCTTCATGTAATTAGCTCCCTACACTTGATTCACTAGCCAGAAAATGACCATGTTCAGAAAATTAAAAATTTGTCATTAAGTGGAATTTAACATAATATCATTTATCTTTATCTATTCCCCAGCTGACAGCAGGAGCCTTGGAAGTGATACAGGCTTCTGTGTCAGAGAGTAGAGGCAAGTCCTCGACATGAGAGGGAGAGCGCGGGAGTATGGGGGGAGGCTATAAGGATGTGGGAGGGGAGAGGGGGAGCGTGGGAGACAAAAAGGAAGTAAGGGCAGGAGTTGGAGGAAGAGGGGGAGAAAAGGAGGAGTGGGGCATGGGAGGAGAGGGAAGAGGCAGGAGTGCTGGAGGAGCGCGCAGGTAGCAAGGCAGGGTGAGGGTGAGGAGAGTGGAGGCTGTCGAGGAAGGGCTGAATGAAGAGCTAGGAAAGGGCCACCATCATGCCAGCTGGGCGTCACAGTGGCAGCAGAGCTGGTGCCCTGATGGCAGACCAAGCTCATGGTCCCTGAGCACAGGCTTTGGCTTGGCTAGATGAAAGCCAAAGCACTCCTTTCCTGCTGGCAGCTTTCCCTAATTCTTCACCTGCACCAGTTCACCAGCCCTATGTGGTACACAGGACAGAACCCTGCAGAAATCCTCCTCAAGGTCAGTGGAAGGCTTTTGCCGCATACTAAAGACCCAAAGCCTCCACTGGTCACAAGATTCAAATGAATACTGGACATCAAAAGATTTCCTCCTCTTTAAGAGTTTCTGTGATCCACTGAATGAGTACCTTCCATCGAGTCATAATCACCTTGTACAAAATGAAAACTGATGCACGTAACAGGACTTTGGTATACCCAAGGCAACGAGACTGGAGAAGAGCTGGGACCAGAACTCAGGCCAGAGAGGCAAATCTCCAGAGACCTCCTGAAGCCTCCTATCCTAACCCCACTCTGCACTCCCTTCCCTTATCAAACCCCATACACACACCTGAGGTGCAGCAAGTCCAGCACTCCAGCATGGGCTGAGCCACAACAAGACCCTTCAGCATCTCAGCCCTTCCCATGAACCAAAACCATTAGCTCCTAACCATCTCATTTAATCTCTGTCTCTCCTCCTCTCTGTGGCTAGATCTGATAAAATATCTTTCTGGAGAAAATGAAAGAGAATAGGTGGAAGGAAGAAGAACACCATAAAGCAAACACTATGGGCAGGAGCTATTTTAAATAACTGGCTAGCTAAAAAAGCCAAGGACATTAGCTACTCAGCAGTTCCATCATAAGAGCTTGTGCTATTTTAAGCAAATCTCTGCATTTCCATTCTGACTTAAAGTTTGGGGATTTTTCCACTCCTCCCAGAGAAGTTTGGGGGAGTTTTATTTAACTGAATTCTCTCCTCATATATCTTGATTTTCAAACTTTGTGCATACATTTCATTCTTATTTTGCTTTACAGGTACAATAAAGTGGGAGGAGGAGAGAGTCATAAAGATTTGTACTTCATCGAAACAAGGAATTCCTCTGCAGCTCATTGACCTTGCATTCCACTACATATTCTGTGTAATATGTACCACAGATTTTTACACAAATGTCTACTGGCCAGTGCATATTATATTACAGATCTGTGCAACAAGAGAGTATATATAATATAACAGAGAAACACTGTAGTGTAGACACTTAGCACCGTGCTCCATGGCTGTGATTTTTAATGCAACCAAGGGAAGCACGTACAAAAGTTCTCACACAACAGCACTCTCTCCACAGGTTCCTGCAAGCTACAGTTGGTGGCCACAAAGTACCAGCCCATAGACATTGATCTCTTTCCACTTACATATGGATCGGGTGGGTTATGTCACTGTACTCATCCTGCAGCTGGACACAAGGAGATGCTGAAGCAATCTCAATAGTACAGCAAACCAACAGCAGAGTTGGGACCAACCCCTCTGCACTGTTTGGATAGGCCTTCAGAGTTTCCCACCAGCACCTCTGGAATGCAGTGTTGCTTTATGGCTTGGACTTCACCTCCCCGGCACACATGTAGCCTGAACCAACAGCAGGCAAGCTCAGCTTTGCTTACTGTTTTTCACTACATACTGGGCATGACCTTCACTCTTTTTCTTCCAGACGGCTGGCTGGGGCATTCACAAACCTGAAGAGTCCAGGAGGCAGAGGAGAAAAGCCAAGTACTTAGATATACAGGGGAAATGTTGATCCTTGGTCCTTGTGGAAAACCTCTTCATAGATGCATTGCACTGACCTACAGGCTCACGTCCTGCATCTCCCTGTGTCCACACCAGGGCCTGTTGCTGACCACTGACCAGGAATAGGGATGTGAATTCATCTCCCCGTCCAATCACCCAAACCTTTTTGTTGTGCATTCTGGAGCATGTCCTTTTCATCTTGGCTTTTAAGTAACTCTTTCTCCCAGGTCTTCTCCCTCACGTCCTCCCACTTGGCCTCATGTTCCTCCTCTCTCATCCCATCGTACTCTTCCTTTTGCCCTTCCCCTTCATTTTGTTGTAGTTCTCCTCCTGCCCTCTCTGTTCTCCACTTCTAGAGCTGTTTGATTCATGATAGTCTTGGAGTAGAGGCTAAGGCCCTTTTTCTCTTACCTAGTCATTCAATGATTTACCAAAATACCTTCACTTAGTTCACTCAGTTCCTTGACCTGGAATCCACTCCCACTAAAATCAACTTACTCCCCTTACTGCTCCCCTCAAAATCAGCTCTGCCCCTCTTTTCCCCACTGCCCTCCTCTCCCCAGCTCCTTTTCACACCCACTCAGCTAAGCCAAGCTCTTCTCTCCCTCCCTCCTATGCAGCTCTGGCCCATCCCTTCCTGCCTGCCTCTCCCAGCCCTTTCTCATGCTCCCCCTCCTCACCAGAGCCTCGGCGCTGCAGCCTTAAAGCAGGATAAATGGATATGGATATCGTACAATAAAACCTTCAGAATGGAGAGTTTTGTGCAAGTGAACAGCAGCCAAGCCTGAGAGACTGAAAATTGGATAAAGGGATTAAAACAGTAGCACATTAACAGGAGATTTAGAGTGTAATAAACTCATTTCATAATAATATGTGCGTTGGGGCTGGTAATAAATCATCGCGGGATCCCTGCCTTCCGCAGTGCTGGAACGAGGCAGTGACCCGAAAGCAGGGTAGGATTTCAGCAAGATGTGGATTAATTTCACAGGGTTCTTGGCCAGGAATAGAGCGGCTGTGCCATTGCTGTACAGCTGCTGCTGCTGCTACTGCTGGCTTTTCACAGAAAAACACAAAAGGCAAACAAATGAAACCAAACAAGAGGACCTGCCAACACTGTCTGGCACATGTGTTGGTGGAGAGGGGTGGTCAAAGTGGCCTTCGCTACCACAACCCCAGAGGCAAAGCATCAACACTTCCCAGCCTTCTCCCCAGACAATATCCTGCCCACTTTCCATGCAGACTTGTAAAAAAGATAAAACAACAACAGGAAAGAGGTCAGGTAGGCAAAAAACACTAGGCTGAGCCCCCACATTTAAAGGCCCAAATAACAGTGCCTACAATGCTAAAGGTAAGTCAAAAGAATAGTAGATGTATCCACCAGCTGGGTACCAAAATGCAGTCCAAGGACAGGTGGGGACTGGGAAAGACTGTGATCCTCTACTTGTGTCCACTGTGCAAAGCTCGTGAGAAGTTACAAAACAGATGAAGCCTCAGCCCCAGAAAGGGAGGAGAGCAGCATGCTGGAATGTTCCCAGAGAAAGAGTACAGATGGATCAAAGCCATAACACAATTAGGTGAGGCAAGGACTTTGCAGCAAGAGGTAATAAAGGAATAAAGAATAGAAAAATGCAGTACAAGTGTCCTGAAATAAAAAACAAAGGACTTGAAGAGTCCTTGGGGAAATAGGATATGATGATCATAACTTAAGGAAGTCTGAGGACCAAAAAAGCTTCACAAAAGAGAAGGCACTGAAAAGCAGTATTGAGTACAGCATTGGTCCAGGCGACAGCAGAGCTGGGCTCTACTTCAGCCATGGAGCATGCTTGACTGGGGAGCTCTCCCTGAAGGACCTGCTTTGCTTTCCATAACCCAGAGTGTGGACCAGTGCCCATGAGAGAAACATCTGGGAACACACAGATGAACATGAAAACAAAAACGTGCATTGCAGAACAGACAGGACAGGCCAGTGTCAGTGGAAATTCTCTAAACATAAACCAAATGCAAGCTGGCACAAAGAAAGGAGGGGTAAATTTACATGAGAGAACTGGGACATCGAAGACTGAGGAGGAAGTGAATGGCCAGCAGGCCAAAACTGAAGTATGAAAATGAGACTTAAACACAGGAGACCTGTAGATTCGTGCAGATTTTCTTGGCTCATAACTCACAGGGTAAGCATAACAGTGCTAATTTAGTTGAGGCCAGCATCCCAGTTCCGTGGCAAAGCTCCTGAAAACATTCTGTTGTGCTACCCAAATACAATGGTAGCAAAAAGCCATCAGCTCGTGAATCAGCCACCTGCCTGTATGAGTAGACTAAGCATGTTCAGCCCAAACTGCATGTAACTGCCTCTCAAAAGGCAGGCCAAGACGTGCAAGAAGCTTGCATCTGAGGCAAAAAGCTTTGTTCATAAGCAAGTTCTCTTCAGATGAATGGTGGCTCCTCACTGCCCAGTCCCCGTGCACAAACGTCTCATGGAAACCCTGCTTCTTTAACAAAAGGAGTTCTGCAGCACCATACTGGAGTGTGCAGAAAACACGGCAAACACCTACAACATTTCTACGGGGCCAGACCGGAGGTAGGATAAAGCTGCAAATCTGGAATTCTAAAAAGGTACTTGAAAAGACATTGCATCAGTGGGTTTTTTTGGCTTCTCATCTACATTCTTTTTGACTGTAAGATCCAGTGTATTTAGTGGGAGCTTCGCAAACAACACTCACATAAGTCCAGTTGAGAATCAACACCAATGGAGTGGGAAAAAAACACTTCCTTCTTCAATGCTTACCTGCACAGAGGGGCAAGAGCTGCTGATCTGTTCCACACATGCTCACATCTGAAATGTTTGAAGAATACAATCTCAAGAGGCTCCAGAGAAAGCCGCATTAGAAGGATGTATTAAGGGAAAAAGCAAAACAAAGAGAAATACAAGACTGCAGTAAGCATATAGGGAAATGAGGTTCAATCACAGAGGACTGAGTGCCCCAGAACTGCTTGAGAGGTTCATGGAGCCAAAAGACAAAGAATGGATCCCAGCACTTCTTTGAAAGTCATGCTCACCAATCCCCAAGATAAAATCAGAAGAAATGAATGGACAAAACATGGGGTCCCAGCAGACTGTTTCAATTTCCAAACTTCTTCCAAGCAAACGACTTCATTTGCAAGACAGTATAAGGCCTGAATAACAGAAAAATATTTCACATCCGTTGCAGCACAGCACAGTAGCCAGTACTATGTCTGAGGGCCAGTCCTCACCCCATTCCAAGCAAGGCCACCAGCCTGGCTTGGAAGCTAAGGCCCTGCACAAGGCAGCGGGTCCAACCGCTGCGTGGCGCAGCTCCAGTCAGTGACAGGCTGTCACATACGTAGTTCTAACATAGGTGATCTGGGCCTTCACACTGGTTAAAGCGCCCAGTTACAATCAAGCTCAAGAAATTCCCATTTCTTCCATAATATTCTTCTATTCTCCCAACAGACAGTTTGATTTCCAAGGAACCATGCTGTGTTTCAAGGAAAACCTTGCACAGGAAGTACTCCAGCCAGTCCAGCCCTGCTAGTTACCAGCTCCACACCATTCCTGGAGGGCTAACGGGACATATTTTCTTGTGACCACAGCACTGAGTTTAGAGGTTCAGCCAGCACCACTGGTGGCCTTATGTCCTACTGCTGAGGTCTCTTATTGCTTTTATTTACCCACACTGAGCAGCTTTACTATAAGGCAGGAATTATCCCCTTATATTTTAGCATTAGAAGTGACTGCAAAAGGAGAGTACCTACCATGGAATTTTTTTTAATCACCTAAAGTAAAACGTGCAATAAGCAGTGGGTTGGGACAGTGAGTTTTTTCCTACCTAAACAGAAAAAGATCTGGTTTAAAGCTACGTTTTTGAAGAACACATTTCAGAGATCGGTCCCAGACTGTAAAGGCCATTTTTTGGCTATGAAACACAGAAATAGGTGGAAAGATTCATGTTCTCAAAATGCATCAGTTAAAACAAATCGAGTTTTAGCAAATCCTTTCAGATACAAAAACATGTTTAAAAAAAAAAATAAAAGGCGGAGCAATATCAGTAATTTGTCAGAAAACAGAGCTTTTCACTTAAAATGCATTTGCTATAAACACTAGAAAACGCATCCAAAAAGCCAAGCAGGTCAGCTTGGCGGTCAGAGCATAGGAGTGGGAGAAAGGGGAAGCAGGGAGGATGAGCTCCTTGTGTCTTTTCCCGCAGGAGCACGGGATGCGGAATGACTGGAGTCCCACAGCTCTGCACAGGGTGGTCACACATGGAACGCCAACCCGGCTCCCAGAGAGAGGGGACAGTCTGTGAGATGAGCTGAGGCTAGCCATGGCCCTGGCATGGCACGCAGACAGTGCAGCCTTCGTGCTGACTTCACCAGGCAGGAGGGAGGGAGGGAGTCACACAGGTGAGCAGCAGCAGCACCGCTCTTCATCTAAGCTGGCTTTCACTCATTACCGTAGCTCTTGCCACATCACTGAAGTGTAAATTCACTCAGTAAATCACACCAGCTTCACCGTTGCAAGATAGTACTCAAGAAGCACTAATAAAGCAGGAGAAATTGGATTTGCATTGAAGTCAACCTGCCACTTCAGCTGTCAGTCACTGCCAGTCAGGGGCCCGCAAGCCCATCCGACAGGCTTCCCTGCTGCACTGTGGCCCTGGGAAGGTGAGGAGCAGGGCTCAACACAGGGTCTTCATGTTTCCCTTCCCCACACACACACACCACAAGACCCAGACCTGGTAGAAATGCCTGGAGGACAGGGAACCACAGAGCACAGTGCCAGAAAGCCAAGGGTCAGTAAAGCGCCCTGAATTCTTCCTGCTGGATTCAAGGGAAGCATTTCCTCCCATCCTCTTACTAGGTGATATTTAAGAGTAAGGAGAAAATTCCAGAAAAGCTACAAGCAATTTGACAAACTGCTTTAGCTGGAAAGTACAGGTACAATGGATCTGGAAATGCTGAGTTCAACATCCCCCCCAGACTTTACTTTTTTTCTACGAGCAGAAACTGTTTTCTTTTTGTAAAAATGGGTCACCATTAAAAAATAAAAAAATAAAAAAATAAAGCTAAGCATGGCTAAAACAGTGTCTTCTTTGGTTAGCCTTCTTTGGGAAGGCTTGGACATGTTCTTGTCGCTCATTCCTCCAAAACCACGGAAACGTTTTTTGTACCCTTTGCTGTCACTTGAATTTCTTGCCAAGTGATTTTCTCCTTGTACCTGCCTCCTGCACCCCAGCTCCTCAGGCAGCATGACCAGCCTGCCATCAACACAGCTACTCAGCACTGTCCCACTAGCAGCCAAAAGGAGCCCCCTAGAGATCCTACTGCTGTAAGCTGGGGCCTTGCCAGAGCAGGTGACACCACAGGACAGGCAAGCCTGTGGTGAAGAACCATATGGCAAAGGCTAGCCCCCAAGATGTCTTTCATGCAGAGAAACTTGATTGGTTTGTTACAGTGATTAACTTCTCAACCATATCTGAGGCTTCTATCTCCTATCCTTTTATTAGCCTATTGCACCCACTTTGCCATTTCATGGCAGCCAGCAGGAAAGCCCTGCATCACTAATCACTCAGCAAAGAAGACAAAACAGTAAATAGAATCATAGAATCACCAAGGTTGAAAAAGACCCACAAGATCATCCAGTCCAATCATCCACCTACCACCTTCTCACTAAACCATGTCCCTCAACACAACATCTAAACGTTCCTTGAACACCTCTAGGGTCAGTGACTCTCCCCCTCCCTGGGCAGCCCATTCCAGTGCCTGACCACTCTCTCAGAAAAGCAGCATTTCCTAATGTTCAGCCGGAATCTCCCTGGCATAAGAAAGTACGAAGTATCCGGTACATATTCAGCAGCAGGCAATGCTGGGAACAGAAATTACTAGCAAACGTGTTCATTACAGCCGATTGCACATCTGGGATGACAGTTTTGATTTATGCTTTTTTTTTTTTTTTTCCAAAAAGCTGTACATCCTGTAGAGCAGCTCCAATCAACACAAAATACCCAAAACAAAAGCTTTGCTCCACTTGTAAGAAGAGGAGCAACTCTACAAAAGAAAGATTAAAAAAAAAAAAACAGTGGAAAAGAGAAAGAGATTGTAAGTGTGTTTTGGTATGCCTTTTTTTTTCCATTTAATTAAATAAAACATGAAAAAGGGCAAAAACAAACATCTAGCAAAGCATAAAGGAGCATGAGCAATGTTTTACATTAAAGGTTAGGACTGTTTCAAAACATTCTCCTTCTTTACTAAGATGAACAATGACTTGTGAAGTGAAATTATAGCTATCTGATTCATTTCCCCACAACTGGGGCATAGATACAGTGACCTCCTGCAGCAGTTTCCTGCAGCACTGGTGGAAAGGGCCACCTTTCAGGCACATTACAGCTGTGTGGCAGGTGAGCTAAAACATGCCATTGATTTTTTTTTTATTTTTTTGTCACAAAATGTCATTGCAGTGCAGTTGCATGATACTGTGCTGGCCAGAAATCACCTTCAAGACAGTTTAGTGGTATGACATGGTATGTCGTCAACAGTAAATCTAGGCTGGAGGGCAATAATCCATTCAGATGCTGATCATTGAAGACATCAGAATCAATTAAATGCCTGCTGTTAATCATGCTACCTGGCCTACAGACAAACCACCTTGTTTTGTAACCTTCTAACCATTTGTTAGCTGGGCAGTCTCATAGTAGTTTGATTTTTGGATAGTAGACCTGCAAAGACCACAGTTTTGATAGAAATGGCATTGCTGTATTAAAACGCTGACTCCATTCTCAATGGAGACTGAACCCCTGAGAATTCTAGTAAGGGGAGCTCATGTGGTCCCTTAAGTTCAAATCTTAATTTTTTTGCAGTCAACTCTTGCTACATATGTTGGAAGGACCAGCCACATTTACTGGAATAGCATTACTAAGTTCCTGCAGGGACAGTTCCTTGCAATTTAAATCCCAGCTAGAAGGTAGGTTGTCTTCAGTTCTCATGCAAAGGAGTTACTTGACTCTACTTAAGGTAGAAATTCTGTAGAAAAAGCTCAAGCTGAAAGGAGATATTAATGTAAGGTTGTTACAGTTGGTGCCACAGCTGAAAAAATCATTGTGGTGAAAACGGGAAAAGAACCAAAAAGGGAAGGAATGCTCACCTGTACCAAAGATCAAGGTCTGCAGGAAAGATTCCACAGAGGAGGGGTCTACAACCAGTGACCCTTCCCCACTGCCAGTCAGCCCTTCAGTGAGGTCTAAGAGAGGTGCAGCCAGCCTCCACCCCGTCCAGTCACACAGCTCAATTGCCTTCACCTGTGCTCCCCAGGCTGACCGGGTCCTGGGTCCTTTCTCCAGGTGCTCAACCAGTGGTTCAGGTTGTGACCCAACAGTTACCATACAAAGGTCATTCCAGAAAAAAAACAATCACACGGATGGTTTAATGAGGAGCACAGATAACCAGGCATGTGAGACTTCTCTCCACACAGGTGAGGATGCAGCTGGAATACTGTACCTACCAAGGTATAGACCCCAACAGCCAAGGGAGTGGCAGGCAAGAGCTATCTGTGAAGAGAAATAAGGCTGGTCCAAGATCTAGAAAGCATGACCTAGAAAGCTGGAAAGAACTGGAGGTGTTCTGTTTAGAAGTGAAAAGGCTAAGGAGAAACATCTTCCTACTCAGTAAAAGCTGAGCAGAAAGAAAGGTGATACGTCCCTCTCCATGTCAACAGTGGAGAAAAACGAAAAGGGAATTAAACTTCAGCAAGAAAGATGGATATCATACAAAGAGACAAAGTTCCCTGTGCTGCAAACTAGTACTAGAATCTCATGATGCACAAGAGCAGTTGTAATGTCTTCATTGCTGAAGGCTTTTAAGAATAGCAAATTAGTTAGAAAGAAAAATAGTTAGAAAGCTAGAAATTCAAGGTGGAATGAGTCTTTTCCCAAGACTGAGAGATGGGCTGGATTATCAGGGTGCTATTTCCAGACTTCATTTTTCTGATAATCATACTCAGATTAAAGAAAATAAATCACAATGAAGCTGATTAATATGTTCATATATTAGACCAGTGGCAAGGGTTAAGATGACAAAGAGCTGAAAAATGTACATCAAGGATATTTGCTTCAATACAAGATGCAAAAAAAAAAAAAAAAAAAAAAAAAATCTGAAAAACAAAGGGGTAGAAGGGTAATTTACTGTGATTTCCATTCTTTAGTGTCCTAGTATTTCCAAAATGGCTGTAATATGTGTGTCTATATTTGCATAAGGAGAAATATTTCTCTTTACTACATTTTTTTTCTTGAGCTTTCTTATTATTTTTTATGTTAAGCATTAAAATTATACTTCTCTATGAAAGAGTACTTTCCATTAAGGAATACAGGCATTTAAAAAAAAATAAGTAGTAAGAGAAAATACAATGCTTAGACTTGTTCAGAACTTTTTCCCCAAGAAAGCAGCCAAGCATGAATGTTGTTCAGATCATTCTGTCTCTACCTTTTCATTGGAAAGAAGAAAAATATTTTAAACAAATAAACTCCTCTGTTTTGGCATTTGTGAATCCTCCCGTTTCTAGAATTGATCCAAGAACATCAATGTTGCTGTCTTTTACAAAGCAGCATTAAGAATTTTGGGATCCCCAGCAACACGGAGAGGCAGTGGGTTGGCTGTCTTGGAGACTTTGTGGCCAAGGAGCTGTGGCCCTGCTGAAAGTATTGCCTGGGGCTCCCCTCTGGCACTGCATGACTCTATGCTGTTTTCTTGTGACAGCAGAAGTCTAAAATGCAGGGGCAGAGCCATGTGCTGTGGAAGAGGCCTAAGCACCTCAGTGCCCCAGCTCATCCTGGTGAAACCATTCATTATACCTTTTATCTTCCTACATTTTAAGAAATGGGTTCCTTCTCACAGATGAATTTGCAAAATCTGTTTCTGCTGTTCTCACAGGGTCAAGACCCTTGCTGGAAGAATTTAATGCAATCCATTGGCATTACACTGATGCTGCCCTTGGCCCTGCATGTTGCTGTTATCTTCCCCTAATTTATTGTGTGCAGATGGTACAACCCACACAAATCTACAAATCCCAGGGCTGTATAACTGTGTCTGAACACACGCAGGTTCTTCCCACTGGAGCCACAGCAAGTGATGGCTGCAGTGAGACGCCAGTGGGAGAAGGAGGCATTATATAAACAGTTGTATCTGTTGCCCCTTTTCAAAGAATGAAATGCACATGTTCATCCAAAAATAACCTGTGTGCTTCTGTAGCAAAGGGACTTACGCAGGTTTAGCCATGCAGGACAAATTGCCCTCTCTGGGTTACATCCTTACCTCATGGAAGTTGGTACCTTTGCATTATCCTCACACAGCCCTGTTGGTCCACTGCCCCCTCATCCCAAGCTAAGGATCTGCAGCTTCTCATCGGTGGCAAAATGCCATGTTTGTAATGCTGCTTTGTTGATTTCACCAGCAAATAGGAGTCCGTTCATCACACAGTCTGTGCTGCTATTCTCTCAAACCTGCAATAAAGCAGTTCCTCTTGTTTCTCTCAAAGGTCCTGTACATACAGATCTTGCTGTGAAGTAAGAACACACTTTGTCTGAACTTCATGGTTTTTATCACCTGAGTACTAGTCATTTTCAATATGTTTCTGTTGCATTAATGGAAAAATATGGGAGCCCTCCAGTGGTAAAAATAATACCTTTAATTTCCCATGGATGATAACCAGAGACTGTAACCTAGCAGATAAAGTGCCTACTTCAGCTTTCACAGGTGCAGCTGGGAGCTCAGAACTGTATTTTCAATACATTTTCTGTTCACTTTTATTCTACTCGTGCTGTTTAACTTAATTAATATCCATTGATTTAGCAGGACCACAATAACAACAAGCGCATCCACCATCACCATTACCAATGGGTCAAACTCAGACCTGCAGTACAGTGTGCAAACATTGTAGGAGGAAGAGCATCTGGAATAATGAAAAATTAGGGCTTGTTTTAAAGTAGGAGAATCAGTCACGGAGTAAATGCACTTATTTTCACCACGAGTAGAGCATATCTGATTACAGTAAGCTGAAACAGTAAAAACCTCAAAGAAGAAGATTTCCCCACAGGCACAGTTTTAAAAGACTGAACTTTTACCATTTAAGAGGACAGGAAGATAACAAAATAGACTCATTCCAATTTGCTCCTTAGTGCTACCTGCTGTCTCTCTCTTTTCATTTCAGAAGCGTGTAAAACCACACTTTCACCAAAAAAAAAGAAAAACAACCACACCAAAACAACCTGGTTTGCTGGGAAGGAAAAAGGGACAAAGGGTAGGCAGCAAGGATCAGCAGCTTTGCCTTGGCAAAATGAAAAAATACAGTGAAACAGAGCACTGTCACAGGGTTGTATAACAAAAACATACAGTTTTACTCTAAATTTGTCCTTGTGCTTTGGTGTCGCATTTTCTCTCCATAGCTCTTTAAAGTTGCATTTGGACAAAGTCAGTCCCAAAACATCCAGTGTAGCAGGAAAAAATGAAATCTTATTTTGCACCTCAGTGTTAGAACTAAACATTCTAAGTTTTTCTGCAACTTCCCTTTTGGTCAGAAATACAGTTTTCACACTCAGAAAAATTCACCTGGGCTGATGACAGTCACAGTGATGAGGGGAAAAAGGAAGGTATCATACAGCTTTGTACGCCAGAGTTACAAAACCAGCTGTGGGGATTACTCCTTTTATTTTGTTACACTTGTGAGACTGCATGAAACGCTCCTATGTCTCAAAACCCTTCTCACTTTCATGACTGCACACAGACCCATGCGATGCTAATGCACGGCATACCCTCATTTGGGAAACAAACCAGCTTCTTTCATTACCCAAAACAAAGGAGAATAGGGACATCAGTAGTGGAGAGACAAAATCTGGAGCTGACACCCTCCTCTGTCCTGATGTCTCCTCTGAAGGCACAAGCATGGAAAGAAACCAGAAGGCTCCAGGACTATTCATGTTCCTCCCTGTGCCACAGCACACAATTCTTTGAATAATCCCTCACTCCAACCACTCCAACAAGTCATTCTCGCCTCCAAGCACCAGGTAACACACTGTAAGCTATACAGCTATGGCTTATGGCCTTTTAGCAGTGTCTTGATTTGTTGCATTGTAGGGAAATAAAAGGTAGTTGGGGAGAAAACCAGGAGTAACATACACTCTGGAAAATTCAGTATGCAAATCAAACTGACAACACTAAGACATTAGCCTAAAGCACACAGGAGTTAAAGCATTTCCTTACCCAGCAGAGCAACTCAGCTCAGAGAGTGTGCTTCCCTCAGGCTTGCATGGAGTGCGATTCAGGGAGAAGGACCTGCCTCCTCAAACATGCAATGCTCTCTCATCAGCAAGGCAGAAGGCAAGACCCACAGTGCAGATCTGAGAGCAGAAAACATCAGTGGCCCTATGTGGCAGCTGTTCTTTCTGCTAGTAAATAGGCTCAGCTCACCCTGACTATCTCCAGAGCCAGTTGCCTGATGCAAGCACTGTAATGTTTTGCATCAAGGTCTTGCTTCTGTACTGCTCACAGTGCTGGAAAAGGAGTTTCCGAGTTTCCCAGATCTCCACCCTCCTATCCCCAGTCTCTTCTGCCTGTGTATTGAACACAGGAGAAAATAGAGTAGAAGATGCCAAGAGTTTGGGGGTGCCCACCACCCTTTTTAAATTTACTTTTGAATACTTCCTTTGTCCAGTTTTTGCCCCCTTCTCAGGATGCTCTGGCTAATGGTGTTACAGAGAAGGACAAGAGATCTCATGCTGTCTCACAGATACCTTGAATAGGAAGCTCAGGCTTTCTGCTAACACTTGTTGTTTGAGATCAAAATTGCCTTCATTAGACTTCAAAATTAACATATTTTTGAGATGAACAGTGACAACTCACAGCTGTGCTGTACCTTAGTATCCTTAATTCTACTTTTATGCTAATTTGGATTTATAAGACTGAAAGAAGGCGATTTAACCATCAAAAGGGGAAGGCTCACCAAGCTCAGAAGACATAATTGGCTTAGAGCTCACAGCCAGCACTGCACCATCATCTCCCATAGTCAAGAGTGTAGCCCAGGAAAGGAAGAATAGCAAATCAAATAGGAAATTTGCCCTGCACGCTGCTGCACTGTGAGTGGTCCAGCTTCAGACGTAAGTTGGAAAGCAAACTCTCGGTTTGACTCCTCATGAACAGAACACAGCTGTGCATTGTGACATCTTGAGTCTTCAAACACGTGTAACAGGCTTCAGAAATAGCTCCCTCTTGAATCACACAGTGGATTTTCCTCATAGCTAGCATCGCTGTTGAGCAAAGGGCAGCAGGAAAAATGCAAATATTTCTGACTGAGGTGGAGGTCTACCAGACCTATTCTTCACACCACACTTGAGTTGACTTCGCCTGAGTTAGGAACATCTTTCTCAGATCCAGACCTACATTTGTAGAGCCATTTTTATAGTTCTGCTTTTAAACTGCTACAAATTCCAGTGCTTAAATGCAACCAAGCATAGACTCGGCTTCCGCATGTCACTGATTTTGTGCTGTCCACCATGCATTGATAAGCCATCACCAACTGCTGATGGGTGAGCACAGGAGAGAATGCATGTGGGCAGGGAAGTGCCTTGACACTGACTGCACACAGACATGGGTTCCCTCTGCTGCCACTCCTGGTTCTTGGAGATGATGAGATCAGCTATAACCATGATGCCAAGCATAGGTGAGCACCTCAAATAAAACGTGGTGTCTCCTCCAGGAGTTTACACCTCTCCAAATCATTATTTATTAGAATTCAAGCAAGAAACTCAGAAGAAAACAAGCATTTTGAGTTACCTCTTGGCACTGCAGATGGAAAGACAGTAAATACTGATTTTCCTCTGTCATACATTTCTTCTTGTGACTGTCAGGTCAAAGATGCAATGACATAAGTTGATATGCCTCCATTCCTCTCATTCTACAAACCATCTATCTACAAGCCGTCTATTGTTAGAGTCCTCTCATCCACTCTCATGTGATGGTCTTCACCCATCTAGAAGATCTTCATGACCAGCTAGCTATGTAAGTTGAAGAGTACTTGCCAGTATTAGGAGTAACACCCAGCCACCATTTCCCATTCCAAGTGTGTCTTTAAAACCTGACAGAAATAGTGGAAGACTACCAGAAAGCAGCTGTGTTTCACAAAGGCTCTGCTCTATTGTTCCCTGAAGGCTTGAAGCAAATGTACTCTTCTGGACCTCCCAAATGCCCTAGATTACCATCCATGTTTGTAATGATCCCAGTTTGGGATTTATTTTGTTCTCCCATCTCCCATTTAAAAAAATATATATATATATATATAATAAAAAAATATATATATATATATATCAGCATCACAGCATAGCAGCCACCACTGCTGCAGCAGCTCTGTTCAAGTCACATCAATTCCATTCCCAGGGGTGCAAACCAATTTCTCTTGTTTTTCCGCCCGTCTCTCTGGCTGAACCTCCAGCAGCCTTCAATCCCATTAATCCAAGCACTGCTGGCGATGACGAAGACTGATTTCACCAGCAAACGATCAATTTGTATCTCCCCCCTTTTTTCTTTTTTTCCTTTTTTTTTCTTTCCACGCGATGTACAAAATATCATGAAAAAGGCGTTAGTGGTGATAGTTCCACAACAGTGAAATAATAGAGTAATAAGGCAATCCACTTTTGACCTTGCAGGACAGCTAATTCATCTACCCATCTATCTTAATTATTCCCTGGGTTACAAAAGAGAAACTGTACAATTCATTCATTCCACGGTGACAATTCCATTTTCCACCCCCAGTAAAGCACCATCCTTTCTCTGCAGTGATTCTGCCATAGGCCACATCCTTTCCGAGCCTTCTCATGCCATCCTACATACAAACAGTCATTAGAGACCTGATCCAGAGCCTGTTGAAGTTGACCAAGTCAGGCCCTCGTTGACCCCAGTGCATTCTAGACTGTGGCCTTCCATACCTTCCCTTCACTTCTAAGAAACAAGAAAATGGCCCCTGATAAGCCATATCAGAAGCAGCAGTGGGATCTCTGGTAGAGCAGACAGGCATTCAGACAGCCTAACTTTGTCCTAGGCATCTGGTCTTTTGAGATCTTTCACGTTGATGGAAGGAAATTATCTTCCAGAAAAGTATGTATAGTCTTGGCAAAATTTATGAAATCTCCGTCAGCACCGGATGGGAGCAGTATAAAATAATTCACTCTGAATTTGGAGAATATTGTGATAAAGGCACAGGGAAGATACAGGCAAGAAAGCATGTAAGATTTGAAGAGCCTCTTCTGATGGTTCTGCTTGAAGTCCTGCTACAGAATATTTGCTGAAAATGAAAGTGGCTGGAAACTTAATATTCAAGTATCTGTATGATCTTACATTGCATCCATACATACACACAGTATGACATTACAACTACTTCTGCTGCTCCACTTTGGAGGCTGAGCCCATAATGTACTCACTTTCGGGCACAGCATCCACATGTTGGACTGCTCACATCACTGATCCGCAGGGAGAGGCTGCTGTAAATGAATGCCTGTTCACTATTCTCTGGAAGAGACAAAGCTACTCTTTTCTTCCAATGGGCAAAGAGGTCTGGTGGCATTTGCAATGCCAAATTTCACAAAAACGCCATAATAATTGCTAAGAAGAAAGTAGAAATCTTAACCAGAAGAGGAGGTAAAGAGTAAAGTGCTTCAAAGAGAGCAGTGGCAACTGCAACAAATCCCACAGACTCTTGGTTGTTCCTCCTGTGAATTAAGCTGGCACAAAAGCAGCAGAAGTCAGTGACTGCTGCCTCTGGTCAGGCCTTCTACCAGAAGGAGCCCTGGTTGCTGACATATCCTCAAAAATGAGCATTATGCTAGCATCCCAATTCCCACTTCATTTTTTTTTTTTTTAACACCATCTTCGGGCTTCCTGTTTCACTTGATTCCTCTAGTTTGCAATTCTAAATCCCTTGGACTTCTCAGTAAGCCAACCTCCTCATCCTCACCTGCCTCTTCATACTGCTTGAAACCGTATCTCTGCTTGTCTTTCCAACATGCAGCTCCACTTATCTAAAATATATAACCTTCTCCAGCTTAAAGCCACTATATCCAGCACTTCCTTTCCTCTTTGTCTGTAACAGGTCTTCTCAGCTTTATTTCCTCTCCTGCTTGGTTTCTCTATCTCTGTCCCATTTGTCCACAACCTGTGCTGTCCTCCCATATTATTCCCCATCCTCTAATCTCCTGGACCCTTCTGCTTATCCACATTCCACAATTCCAATTCATGTTACAAAGGCAAACTGGCCTCCCACTCACTTCACTCTGCTGGTATATCCTCTGCTCCTTTACCTCTTCCCCACTCTTATCTTTATTTTCCCCCTTTTCACTGTTTTATACTATTGTGGTCCCAGCCACATTAACCCACCAGCTTTTTGCTTTCTCCTCCCCACAGTCCCTCACATGAGTAGATATCCCATTTCTCTTAGTCATGTCTAATCTGACGAGGTAATCTCTTAAAGGAAGGAATAAAATCTTCTGTGAAATTAGGATATGTCAATGTGCAGTGGTTCAGGTCACCATTACTGATACACTCGTAACACAAAGATACCACCTTGGGTTCAGGTATTCCTGAGTCGCTAATTGCTGTGTTGAGAACACCAGAAGCAAAGCAAGGCAAGCTGATGGGATGGCATAGCTGACTGCAAGTTGTTATGCTGGAAATGAAAGAGCCCCATGTCCCAGCAATAGAATCCCAAGATCCAAGCAGTAGAGCTGTACGTGCACTATAACAGTACAGAGTCAACATAACTATTTTTCCAATTAAGGAATTGACTACCAGCTGAGGAAACTTTCAGTCCCTGACTCTGACACAGGTTCCATGGTTGACCTAGGTCAGGTGACGTGACATGCTTAGCAGACCAGCCCCAAAACAAAAAGGAGGACCGCCATCCTTCATCCGCTTATTGACATTGTGTAGACAGGATGACAGATGTCCTTTGGGTCAGGTCCAGTCTCCAGTACCCACATGTAGTTTCACATTCTTCTTCCACAAGGCAGCATCTTTGTCTCCTTGAGCTTTTGTCAGGTGTTTTCTTGTCCTCAGGATCTCGGGAGTTTTCCATAAGATATGACGTGAGCTTTGCTGTTTCCCAGGAAGTCTTCCTGCCCACATTCCCTCTTTCTGCAGTATATTCTGTAATTCTCTTCCTCCCTTTTTTCCTCAGAGACTGATCTCACATTCTTCTTCAAATCGCTACTCAAACAAAGCACTGAGAGTCCATTCTTCCTCTTAGTTTAAGCATGTGGCTGTGGACCTCAAAGCACTCATATGCGGCCAACTGCTCCCTATGAGTACGGCAGAGGATGACAGAGGTGCTAGCCCATACATTCTGGTGTAATACAATCTTTTTCAATGACCTGGAATGCACACTGAAGAATCTTCATTCTCCCACCCAAAATTAACATTTCTGCACCCCCTGCAGTGCTGGTGTTTGTGGTATGCAGGAACATTTCCCACCTCAGGCACAGTTATTAGTCTCCTTCCTGGCACTGGATATGGAGTACAGCTATACAGCTGACTGTTTCGATCTCCTCAATGGCTGGTGCTTGTCCAAAGCCCTTGGAGTCATGCACTTCCTTGTTCCCCTGGACAGCAAAGTTTCTTGCTCAGCTGAAAATTAACTTCTGGGGTTCCACGTGCTTCCTCCTAAATGGCCTGCAAAGCAGTTCTGAAAGCAAAGTACCATGCTTCAGGGATCCTGTGACCAACCTTTCGCAGGTATTCACAGACAAAACAAGGGGAGAGGAGCGAGGGGAAAGGGAAGTGACAGTTCTGGCCAAAGAATAAGTTTCGGAGGAGAGAAAAAAGAAGAGGGAATGAGAATGAGAAGAGAGTGAAGGAGAGAAAAAGGAATGGAGGGAAAGAGGGAGTTGCAATAATAAGGTCATTTGTTACAGGAGCTACTCCTAGTCTGTGTGTATGTAACACAATTTGAGCTAATTGCATTGCCCTCACTTTGGGGACGCTGCTGTCTGTCTCTGAAGCTTTTTCTAATTTCCCTCCTTAATGTACGATTTCAGAATCTTTCATTCTAATGATTTTAATGCAATCAGCAAAACTATGCATGTAATTGTCTTTGGCATGGCACTCGCTGGAGTGGCACTCAGGGACAGCTCCCTGAACCCAGGACTCCGGCAGGAGAATGCAAAACAGGGCTGTTTTCAATCACCGCGGCAGAAGGCAGCCGGCAACGTCTGCGAAAGGCTGCCGAAAAAAAACATTTGTCGGAAGACAATGACAAAAAAGGGGGTCTCAGCTCGGTGCTATTCAGAGACAATTTGTAAGCACGGCTGTTGAAGTCGATCCAAAGGCTCCGGAACAGCTGGAGCTTTGCAGTGATTGATAAGTGCGCCCAGGAGAACTTCATTTCTGCCTGAATGAAGACAAAAGCCCCGCGATGCTGGGCGGATGGGTAATGTCACTATCATTAAGTAGTGAGAGTGGATATGCCAGACCTTCAGATGGGGACACAGGCAGGGCTATAAGGAGAGGTCAGGGCACCCTCCCTTCCTTCCCATCACCGCCAGCTCTTTCCCCTCCCTGTCTCCCCCTCCCCACACACACACTTTCAGCACAAACACGCCCTTTGCTAATTTAATGCCAGTATAATAAAGTTCCCCTGGCTTATGAGTACCACAGCACAAGTCTCCATCTCCTCTTAGTAACAGCTGTGTACATGTTCCTTCCAACCCCACCAGGGCTGTTCTGCAGTGGAGGCTGCAGGCCACCCAGACGCACTTTGTCCAGGGACAACATGGCCCTTGCTCACAGTCCCACACTTGGAAGAGACAGCAGCCTTGAGAGACACCTTCTGTGCCCACACATAGCTGACTCTCAGCGAAAGGCTCCTTGCCCCCCTCCCCTTCCTGCTCACTAGCCCTTTCTGATACCCCACTCCTGCATTTCAGAAGTCAAGTCCAGCTGAAATTTTTGGGCAGTTATTGAGAACAGTCAGAGCCTCATCACAGGAAAAGAAAGCACAAAATAAACAATAGTTCAGTTTCACTGTGATTGGCTTTGTGTATGTGCTGTGCACAGAATCTCTACTGTCTTAAGGCTTGTCTGGTTTGGATGCTTGCTGACACAGCCTTGCAGAGTTACCAGATCTCACATGCAATATTCTGTATGAAGAGTATCAAAGCCTTAGCACTTGGAGACAAACGAGTAGGTAAGGAAACCCAGTTTTTGCTCTGTGCTTATATCACAGTGAACAAAGATGGAAAATGCAACCCAAGGACATCTTGGGTTGCATCATTCTGAAAGGGACTTACTGCAACCCACCCTTGTCAAATTCAAAAGCTGTCTACTCCATAATCATGACGCTGGACACCTTTGTAGCATAACTGGGAATTAGCAGTGCACCACAGAAGCCGTCAGAAAACAGTCCACAGAGGGAGTAACACCCATGCAGGTAGGGGAACAAACTGCCTACAATTGCTCCAAGCCTGACTCAGATCCTCAGAGGATCCAGCAGCCTGCATCTCAACCCTTCCAAGTACTGAACCCACCTCTTTTCTCCTGTTGCCAATGGCAGCAATGCTAGGCACAAGACAAAGTTCCAAGAATTCTGCTGCCTGCCAGTGCCCTGCAAATTCTTGCTACCACATCAGAGGCCATAAATAGAAGTTCCTCAACTGAAAGCAGAAACACTTGCTACCAAACTTTGGTACTGTGTTCCTTTCTGTGCCACAGATCAGATCCATACAATCGTTTTAGGAGCTTCACTATTGACCCCTTGATTCCTGCGTCCTTTACAGATGAGCTGCCCAGAGGAAGGGAGCTGAGGGACCCAAGAAATATCCTTCATTGCAGAAGGTGATCCTCAGTGGCTTAGCTCTAGCAACCAACAATTTGGATCCTGGGAGGGAAGGGAAAACCTGGGATTTCTTCTGCTCATTTGACAACACCTGTGCCAGCAGCCACATCTCACCTGCATTTGTATAAAACCTACCACATGCCTAGTCCATTCAAGCACAGCTTCAGCACGTTCATGCAGAAAGCTGCCTGACATCTCTCTGTGCCTTCTGCTGATGGTGAAAGCAGGGTCAATTGTCATTCCCTTCAATCACCCTCCATTTTCAAACTCCAGGAGACTTTCGCTAAAGCAATATAATTTTTTGACTGCCTTACACCCAGACAGCCAGCATCTTGCTCTCTCTGCAGGGTGAGGGAGGAGCACAGGGCAGCCATCAACATGAGAGCCAGCTCCCGTTGGCTGCAGAGAAGCGCCAGCCCAGCTGCTATTTGTACACGTCACTTGGAATCTCCGCATTCAGCACTGTCCTTGCCAAAGCCACCAAAATGTGTGCGCCATTCCCTAACCTTGTCCCCAGAGCTGGCACTGGCTGAGTGTTCTGCCTCCCTGCTCTGCCAGCTCAATAGTTATGCAGAGCACTGCAGTGGGCTTTCTCAGGTGGTTGGCCTTGGTGTGTGCTTTAGGGGGCCCCGCTCTTCCTGAGCTGGTACCTCTACTACAAGGAACTACTGCTCCTGTAGCATCTTCAAGCAGAGAGGTCAGAACAGAGGCTTTCCAGAAAGGGAAACAGAAGCTCCCAAAGATCCTAGTGATCTCTATCAAACAAGGAAGGAACGGAACAGGATCCCAATGCCCACCAGCTTACAGCTCCTCTCCTCCACTGAGCAGTACTGTCTGTCTTCGCTCTGCAGGTAGCTGTAACGACACAGGAAACTGCTGCTGAAGGCAGGTGATCTCCTGTTCCCCTAGATGTCTTTTTTCAGGACCTGCATGTTGAGCAGTGTTATCAGTAACACATCAGATCAAAGTTTTAGCAGCAAGCAGAAGTGAGACGCTCAGCTTTATTGAACTAATCTGGGCCTGCAGAGACTTTGTCCCAGTTAAGTAGAGACTCCCTGAGCCTGCACTCAAGCTCAGTCAGACGACAGTGTCCAGAAAAGGGAGTTAGCTGCAAGAAACAGAGTGGCCAATAAGGAATGTGTTACTGCAGCTACTGCAGGCTCCAACTTCCACATGGAGAGAAATTGCCCAAGTGTCTCACTGCCATCAGACCTCCTGTTTCTGATTTCTGGTCACTGAAAAGGATTCAGCAAAGTCCCCAAGGGCATTTTCCCAGTATCTAATACCATTCCAGTACACACAGACAGTCTGATTTGTGGGTGGTCCTGAGTGGAGCCAGGAGTTGGACTCAGTGACCCTTGTAGGTTCCTTCCAACTTAGGCTGTTCTACATGATCTTATCAAAGACACAGCCTCTATTCCCATCATCAGTACACATGGCAGAACGAAAGATAATTCCAAGATTTCAGAGCTCTGCTCCGATCCAGACCCAAACAGCAATGACACTTGGTGCTGGCAGATTCTGACCCCACTGTGCACTTCCCTGCCCAAAGCTACGATGGTAGGGCTGAGCAGAGCCCAAAATTTCTTCCAACACGTCCCCGTCCCCACTCTGTTCTGTGCAGAAATAAATAGTGATCAATCTTGACAGTGAGCATCCAAACGCCTGGCATGCTGTGGAAGGTGAGGGCAAGGCAGTATCTGCTGCAGAGATGATCCCTGGCCTGCATCCCATGATGACCCCAGAGAATTCACACCACCCGCTCCCTTCTCTTGAAAGGTGATAACAAAGGTGTGAGTTTCTAAGCCTGACTGGCTCATAGAGTTAAAACCCAATGAACCTGACCAGATCAGTGATAAAGCCAGAGCTCAGCTGAATTGGTCATTCTCTTGCTCTCTCGTTCTCTTGCCTGACCCCTCCTTTGCATGGTTCACAGAATCGGCAAAACTCCCTGACACAGAAACTGGAAGACACTCGATCTGTCGGTAACAATTTCCAGCGGCTATGACGGGAACAGGCAGAGCACAGAATGAATAAGAAAGGGAAAGTAGAAGGGGAAAAAAAATTCCATCTCCCATTCCTCTTGCTCTCTCTGTCACTCATTCATTTCTCCTTGGCTTCCTCTCTTTCTTGGTGCTCCAAAAGCACCGCCTGCCTGCTGCTGAGCAGATGAGGACAAGCTCCTCGCACAAGCTGCAGGAGGTATCCTAACCTGAGCCATGAAATGGAACAACTCACCAGAGGAGAAAAACTGTGTGCACACAGAAGGGTGGATGAATTGTCTTACTTTTAAGCCCCTTCTACTCTTGCAATATTCTGGTTCCCTGCCCAGGCCCAGGGTTGCCTACACTGACTCAGAGTCCTAAAACAGGTATGAAGGACAATGCAGAAGGTAGGGCTGTCAATGATTTATGCCTACATGCCTCTATTTTTTTCTAATTTATATTCTTAAGGTCCACTTTGCAGGGAGGGAAGAAGCATTTTCACTTTACTCTGCAAAGCAAGGTAAAGCTCAGTACTACCAGAGTGCTTTTAGCCACTAGACCTCTGGCCCAGTCATTCCTGCTCTGATCACTGCAGCTTCAAGTTAGGCGCACAGTACGCTTGGTAAGAGTTGGGAATGGGTTTATGAGCAGTCATGCATACAGACTTCTGCAGCCCCTCAGGGCTATACATCCATCCCACAGTCTGGCACCATCGCTGTAGGAAGTTGAACTCTGAAACCCAGACAGTTCCTTCCCATCCCCAGGTTCTGATATCTTTCCTGAAGCAAAAGTCATCCTAAGTGCCTAGGGAGATGCAAGAACACACTATGATGCCTACTTTTCCAGGCAACTCATCTATGCCCATCCTGACCAGAAATCAGATCAGCTAAAATTATGTAAAATGCAGCTCTAAAGATGCAACACTTCTCTCCCCCTCCTCCCCCTTTCTCTTGCTAGAGATAGAAATTGAAAAGGAAGGCTTTATTTCCTCCTCAATGGTAGGAATATCATGAGTGCATTTACAGCAGTGCTAAGACTGTCCCTGGAGTCAGGGGTTTCTCTCCCCATCCATCTCTTTGCAGTGTCACAATCAAGCTTCTATGGTGCCCATCCTCACTGGCTCTGAGTTATTGTGGCACATCAGCAAAAGGAGAACTAGAAGATTGTAACTGCCCTCCCTGAGACAGCTCATCCAGAGCCGTGCCAAAGGCAGCAGCTTGTTTCCTCCTCAGCTGATAATTACAGCAGCTAGAAAACACTACTTGCCATGTTGCTTTTAATTCATACCAACAGAACTGACAGCTCCAGCTACACACACTCAAGGGCTGCAGGTAGAAGTCTGTGAGGAATAAAGCTGCAGCAGCCCTGACTGCAAAGGGCTGGGAGGCCCATCTCAGCCTTCACCATTCCCTCCCTTTGCTTTGCCATGACTTGCTTAATCCCCTCTGCTTTCTGTACCTGCTCCACAAGCTGAATTGGCCTCAACTGCCTATAATAGTACGGATGGATGCATGTCAAAACCTAGGGAGTCACAGACATAGAAAAATCAAGGCAGGGAAAGGATGCAAAACAGACTCTGTGTAGCTGTGCCGTCTCACCAGTTGTTGTGCCGTCTATGCTTTGAGGCTGTCCACCACAACCACACCAGTTCTGGCTGTTTGAAGTGCGCAGTCAAGTATCAGGACACCAAGGATAAATAAGATTTCTACTAATACTGCTTTCACAGCAAGATACTAGAAAATTTAGCTGACCTTTGTTAAATAAGCTCAATGGGTCCCCTGAGAGATGGTGAATTACTGTAAGCCAAGCATACAATATCTGCCCCAGGCCACAGCCTGCAGAACAGATTTTTCTGTGCAAGAGGCTACAATCCACTCCTCCTATGGGCAACATACCTCTTTTATGCCAAGGGGAATAGGCACCCCATCCTACAGTACCCCAGCCTACAGCACAACAAGCCAGTTGCCCCCATCTACAAAACCATTTTCAGGAGAACAGGAGACTGTAACAAGCTTTTGACTTGCAGCACAGGAAACCACTCACTGAGAAAGCAGAGTGGCCAAAAGAGCACCTCTTGTCTGAGAAAGATGCATCCAGCATCACGTTTTTTGGTATCCACAATTGCCCCAGGTGTCATTACTACTTTCACAACATCAGAGTGATAAGGAAAAGGGAAGGAATAGATATAATTGGAAACTACTTTTTTTTCTAATCCTCATTCTTTAAGCAACTCAGTTAAGCAATTCAGTTAACTGAATAGAGATTTGCCCCTTCACAGCAAACCAATACAAATCTGATTCTGGTTGGTTTGAGCTACTTTTATTTTTCTCTCTCCCCCTGTAACCCCACATCCCCAACTCTGACCACTCAGAGATTCCTAACTAAAACAGATCACAGATTCCACTGTCCATAAAAAACAGGAACATTTTTATATTAGCTTTGAAATCCATTTTAATGGCCCTGAGGGACCACCTCATTCTGGTGAGGCTGGGTCAGAATCGGGCTACCGAGAAAGAGGATCATTCATTGTGGCTGAACAGGCACAATTTCATTTGCCAGGCTCTGAAATGAGAAGCTCATTGCTGATGAGATCAAAAAAGAAAAAAGCTTCTCTGTCATTTTTCTCCTTTTCTCTGCTCGGAGTTTTTCCTTGTCTGTCCCCTGCCACCCCCCCAGCCTTCCAGCAGGCTCCCTGGACACAAAAGGGAAGGGAAGCAGAAACGTTGGCGTCTCAAGGGGAACCCGCACCTCTCTCAATATTCAGAATATTGCATATGAAATGTCAGAGGAGTTATCAATCTTACTTTGAAGGAACAAGGAGTTTCATTTGTTAGTGCAGGATGTGAAAGGGGCTTTTCAGAGCTGTACACTTGCCCTTCAAAACACTTTTCTCCACAGGATCTCTGTGAGTGCTCACCCTACACAGCATCCAGGTAGCTACACATCCACTCCTGCCAGCCCGCCCTAGGCAGAGGGCAAGGGATGTGCAGATAAGTAGAAGTACACACAATGGCAGCGATGCTGTACACAGCAGCAGCACTGGGCAAGGGCCAGTTGTCAGCCTGTAGAACGCCACATAACTACTTCATTTGGCCTGTAACATCCGATGATGCAGCTCGAAGTACATAATGAAGTTAGCCAGGCTCTCTGCTGATCCCAGTCACTACAGCATCTGTGAAACCAACTGAGCTTAGTTGTCCTCTTTGACTGCAGTCTCATCCCAAGCCCTTAGTAACCATCAGCATGTCAGCACTCTTCCTCATGTCCTCTCTAGCGAAGACAGCACACACAAAGAAGCCTCAGCAAGGACAGGAGAGCAGCCCAAAACTGAGACATACCAAATATGCCCAACTCAGTGATCACGTACTACTTACTCACAGCAGTCTGGAGAACTGGGTCCTGGATGACCATAGAGCAGAAACAAACCTGGGTTCAAGCTCGAAAGAGACCAGTGGGAAACAGCAACAGATACCAATATACCCTGAAAATATAACTAATACTACTGTGCTACAAAGTTTCCAAGCGAAAGGTGGGTTAGCTAGGTGAAGAGCAAAAACAGAAGGCAGGGCTGCTCACTGGTAAAGAAAGATAGCACTGGTATGGGCCATATGTAGCATACAGCTTACATATTCTGGTCTGTGTGGTTTTCTGGCTTCTGATCAACCCTGCAGTTCAGGAGGTTGGCATTTCCAATTCTTGCCTATTTTCTGTGTTGTGTGATCCACAGCCCACAAGTTTGTGCACTGCTCCCTTGTTGGGCAACCAGAAGGGACAAGTTTCAATCTCCTCCAAATTCATCTCTTTTAACACTATTTGACTTTCCTAAACATCAGCAGTTGTATTTGGGGCTGAACCAGGTGCTGCATGACCCAATTCTCTCTTCACTTGCTACTAACTACTGTAACTTGCAGACCAAACAGATATACACAGGCTCCAGAGACCTGCAAGAGACTACATCTTGTTCTCTGACCAACAAATGTTGGTCTTTAAACCTCAAAAACCTTGAAAGACCTAAAAAACCTTGAAAGACCTAAAAAACCTTGAAAGAAAGACCTTAAAAATGAGGGTTTGAGTCCTAACTGCACTATTCTCCACTATTAAGAATGTTCTGCTGCTCAAAAGTTAGTATAAGCAGCACATCTGCTCAGGAGGTGGGATAAAAGCTTGGACACCCCACAACATGCAGCACCCACCCTTGGATTTAAGAACCTACTGCTGGAGAGCAGTAAAACTCTGATGGTTCCCTGGGAGCTACAAGTTCTATACGGACAAGTCTGGAAATGCTGCTGCTTCCTGCAGCGCCAGCATGCTGCAATGAGGTGCTGTTGTTTATGACAGACCACTGCACAGGAAAAATCTCCTGGTCTCAAGCCTGACCTTTCCATCAGAGGTCACCAAAAAGTCATCAGTGATTTCATCAGATATCCACCAACTGAATTGCCCTGACGTGCACACATAGCAGTAACAGCATATGGGTCACACTCATTTCCTTGTGTGACTCAGTCACTCTGAGCCCAAGGCCACCAGTTAGGAGAAAGAAAGATCGCCTGAGATCCTGAATTAGATTTCTGCTCTTGGCTCAGATCTCATTCTCAGAAATATGCCTACTGAGTGATTACAGGAATTACACACCCAGTTCAGTGTTACAGGAGGCTGTCCGAGGGGCTGTGCTGCAGCAGCATCAATCAGCACAGCTCTGCTGACACCCCAGCATCTCAGTGCTGACTGTGGATCTGCTCCAACATCTTTCTACCATGAATTTGGATACTGCCCGATGTTAGCACAGGAAATAGAAAAGAAAAAAAGAGGAAAAAAAAGATGAAAGACATAAGGGTATTTCCTACAGAGAAAGTGAGAAAATGCTTGTTCTAGCTGTCAGTGATTTACAGAGTCATATTGTTTGTTGCCAACAGATTTTGTTATTTATCATGTTCATTGCTATAAACACTAAGGAGCCCCTATACAGGAACTTCGGCCACACAGCACAGGGTGCTGCACAAGCACTGAGAGTACGGAGAGATAAAGGCACCTGAGTCCCACCAGCTGCTGCCACTGCAAAGATGCTGCAGATTCACAGCAGGATGTAAAAGAGGCGGTAGGGGAAGATGGCAGGTGTCCAGAGTGCCAGCACATTTCTCAGCTCAGCACAGAACAAAAAGATTCTCTTCACTCCATCAAGTTTATAGAGTTAAGTTCACAAATGCTGAATGCTTGCATCATTTTTAATGCTTTCTTACTGGCCACAAGGCTATCAAAATGCAGAGGAACTGCCTGTGCAGCCAGAATCTTGAACAGGAGATTACCCAATAATAATTATTACTATTGGTACGTTATTACAGATTTATACAAGCTGCCTCTATTGAGAGAGCATTGTGAAGTCATGTTTGCTTTGCTCTTTGCAGATGAATTAGAGGTAAACATTGGTAAGCTGCTACAAAAGTACTCCGAGGGACAGCAGAGCTCTACAGACAAGTACACCAGTACCTGCTTTATCTGTGATCACCTTTGCAAGGACGTAAATCAGGAGCAGTGTTCCTGCAGTCAGCACACCAGCTCCTCCAGCAACACGGAACAGCTCACTGCTTTGTCCAAAAAACCCATAGACATGATAGAGGCAAGGCCAGGCCCACAAGAGCAGCCCATATTCTGTGCTTCATAGCTGTTCTCAGTGCTGGGAGCTCCCATCAAGGCAAAGCCCCCACTGCACTGTGTTTTGCACTGATTAGTAATGACAAAGCACTTGATTAAAGAATTTGCAATGAAAAGACTGAAATGTGGCATATTCTGCACGCTCAGGTCATAGAAGCACCGCCAAGTCTCATAGTCGTATGGTGAGCCCATATTTTTCCTTCAAGCAGCAGCTCCCAGTCTCATGAGTTTGAGATCTTCCCAGTAAAGGCTTCTCTTGCTTACAGGAGCTGCACACCTCAGACCTCCAGGCTGGTCCAGCTAACCGCTTCTGGTTTCCACCAGCATCCCATGGGCACAGCGCATTAGCTACTGGCTGGGTTGGCTCTCAATCCGATTTGAGCTAAATCAGCCTAGAAGGAACTAAAAGGCTGAAGAACAAAGCAGCGGGACCAGAGACCAGGTAACAAAAGGTCGCCACAATCCCGGCCTGACAAAATTGACACAAACTTTCCAGACAGTTTTCAATGTGTCTGAAGTTGGAGTTAGAATTACCAACTCAATATGCACATCTATTTCACTTATTCATTATTCAGTTCTAAAGAAATCATTTATCTCTGTCAGGAAAAAAAAGTGAAATACCAACACAGTGGGAAAATAAATAAATACACTGCCCTGAGAAAGTGATGTGGGAGCTCTACAACAGAGCTGGCAACCAACATTCCTGTTCAAACCAGGGTCTGCAGGAGGAGGATGCTCCGGGCTGCATCCCGCCAGGGTTTGAGTATCCCCAGTGCATCCCTGGCAACTTCTTCCTGCATTTGCCCCCTCCATAGAAATGACTGCCATGTGGCTCATACATGGAGGTATTCAGGCACCCCGATCTGATTGGTCAGTTGCTTGTCAGAAATGACACGGAATAACTCCACCGTACCCAGTCAGTGACTTACTGAAGTATTACCGCAAACCTCCTACAGTAGTACTGGGAGCCCAGCTGGAGCTTGGGGCCCCAGACGTGATATCTGTCACACCATCAGCATACAAGACATAGAAAGAAGAAGCAACGCAGAGAGGTGTTCTGGTTCAGTTCAGCTCCCGCAGCAGGTGGGACTAAACCCAAGGTCCCCAACTCCACCGCTTACCTCACAACATCAGGATAACTGCTAAAACATCCACAATAAAGCAGCTTTCTTTCGTTTTGCCAACATTAGCAACACTTCATTCCAAATTCAAATTGTTATAAGTTCAGGCTTTATTTTCTCCTGTTCACAGACCTGAAAAGGAGAGACTCTGAAATGCCATACCTTGTCTGAGCATTCCTTGCACAAAGAAGATGCTCAAATCTCTGCCATAGTAATTTGCCCTCAGAATAGCTTTGATTCCTATGTAAGACATGTGAGGTCGCTCAAGTTATTTATTCCTTCTGCTGCTAGGTGGACTAATGATGGAAATAATAGGCAGAGGATGGGAATTTTCAGATGGAGCAAGATCTACATGTGCCTATAAGACTGAGGGATGTATATATGGTGGTCCTGTTAAAATCACTAGGTGCAAACACACGTACAGTGCTATGGCCTGTGATCATGTTCATAGGACCATAGGACTCCTCCATTCAGGATAGCAACACACTTTCTCCATTTCTTAGCTTCTGCCAGCACTTTTCTAGTTAAAGGAAAAGCAGAAGGAAAGTTAAAGAGCAGCAGCAGCTGCTCCGGTGTCTTCTCCAGATGTTCAGCTATGTTCAGCCCGTTAACAGTTTTAGAAATCATTTGTCAGCAAAGGTTTTGCTGCCTTGCAGGCTTATCTCTGAAACAACACAGTACTTACAGAAGAACTTGCTCTCACCCCGCCAAATTTAGCACCTAGAAGCCCCTTGTCCTTTCTTAACCCAACAGGTCCCGATTCTTTCCTTGGGTTGCAGAAACCACTCAGTGCCTTAAGGATGAGGATGGGAAGAGGCATCCACCCAATTCAGAGTGCTTGCCTGCACTCACCATCAATTTGAATGTTTCCCAATAAAGTTCACTCTGTCTTCCTGAGTCCAGTGTTCAAGCATATCTCCCTGCTGGAGAGTGCTGTCTTCTGCTCATTACCATGCAATTACTGTTACGATTCTCCGTTACAGAGGTCAATAAAAGGGAGAACTGCAACAAATGTGTGCTAGTGCTGAGATCAGGGTACGGAGGAGATCAGGGTGGAGCAGTGACTCATGTCCGAAGTTATAGCAGGTCAAACTGCAGATGGCAAAGGGCAGTCACAGCGGGCCAGAGTTAGGACCTCTTAACACCTGGTCTCCAGGACTTGGAAATGAACCATGGTGACAAGAGCTAATTGCCAGAGGGATACAGTCAGGACCAATTACAAGTGTTAACTGCCAATTAAGATGATGGGGCCAATATCAGGGCCACTGCGAAGATCAATTATGGGATTACTGCAAAGGCCCACAAGTAGATAAGAACAAAGCCCACCTGCAACCTCACAGACAAACCCAGGCCAGGTAAGGAGCTTCCAGAGAGGAAAATGACTTCTTTCTTTGAGGCAACTGGGAGACAGAGATTCAGTCTCTCGCCAATATCATGAATGAGATTCACCAAAGTTCAGAAAACAAGACTGATTTATTCTAGCTGGGGTTTCTGCCCAGAGGCCTTCGGTGTTGGTAGGAATGGTGTAAGGTTTGACTTACCTTCTCCACAGTGTTAATCTCATGGCTTTAAAGAACTACCCAGAGAAACAAGAGTCAGCTGTATTTACAAAGGGCTCACTGAAAAGGAGTGAACAGCATAGCTCTATCTGCCCTAGGAACTGCCCTCAGGAACCAGGCAGGTGTGAAACCCAGATCTTCTACACTTCTCTGCTAGTGTTAACACCAGTGAAACCAGGATCATAGGTTCTAAGCCCAGCCTCACCCTCTCCATGCTTAATTACCTGCCCATCCACAAACACATTACACAGTGTGTGAAAGTACTTCTCAGACCTCTGCTAGGGCCTCCAGCTGTTTCAGTGCAACAGAGAGAGCTCTGTGAATAACCATAGGGTTTTCCCTCCATGTGCAGATTATACACTTTGTTCTTAGGGCCCAGGCTGCTTTCTAAGCTGTAGGAGATCTTCTCTAACCACTTCAAAGGCATCTGGTACTGTCTGCAGCACAGTGGAGGCAGTGGTACAAAAATACCTTCTCCTGTGCCCTCCAAGACCACCCAGGTAAGGAGGGAGGTCAGAGCATAAGGCAGGCAGAAAAGCTGTGCTGGAGGCATACACATGCAGATTTGCCCAGGGCCTAAACATTCCTTTGTTAAAAGGGAAACAGCTGGGATCATACTATTCTACTTAACTGCAAATTTCTGTTCCGGGTTTTATTCCCTCTGATATTGTAACAATCAGAAAGATCAACACAGTGGAATTGCAATACAGGAGGAGTAATGACAAAGGGACAAGCATGATGGAAAGGCATAAAAAAAAAAAGTGCTCAGCCATCTCTGAAGATGTAAGCTCACAGGGAAAACTCCACAAAGGAGGGATCTCCAACCAGAGATCCTTCCCCTGTGCCAGTCAGCCCTTAAGTGAGGTCTAAGAGAGGTGCAGCCAGGCTCCACCCCGTCTGGTCACACAGCTGAATTGCCTTCACCTGTGCTCCCAGGGCTGACTGGCTCCTTTCCCCAACGTGCTCAATCAGTGGTTCAGGTTGTGACCCAACAGTTACCATACAGATCCCAATCACTATGTATCCATGCAGACTGACCTTTGTGGTAAGACACACAGCATTCCATACTTTCACACATGGAGATCATGATTCACTACATTCTAACCCTAGGCAGGCCACATTACATAGCTCTGAATATAGCAGATCTCTTCAGAGCTGCAGAACCCACAACAACAACAAAATTGGCCGCAGCCTCCCAGCCACTCTTCCTTGCAACATAACCAAGTTGACACCAAAACCCCATTCCACAAGGCCTGGCTCTCTCACTCAAGCACCCACCATTACATGACTCACTTCCAAGCCATACCCAGGCGCTGTGCCCCAGAGACTGGGGGACGTGTCTCTCAGCAGCTGGCTCAGGTTCCCCTGAATCCTGTGCAGCACTGAGGCAGCCAGTCAGCCCTGCACTACCCTTACCAGCTCACCTCCAAAAGGCAGCTGTAAATCCAAAGAGACATTATCTTACCTGCCACAGTGTTGCCTCCTTGACTGCCAGCAACAGCAAAGGGACCGGTGAAAAATGCTGTAAATTAATTAACATCAGACCTCTTGTAGCTGTTTGTTACTGTAAACAAACATTTTAATATGCAGTAATTAATTAAATCTGCCATGCTGTCCCCCTCCTCCCATTGATCTTTCTTCAGCTTTTCTTCTGCTCTGTCTCATCTTTTTCGCTTGGTGAAACAGATCACTTGCAAACAGAGACACCGCTTTCCCAGTGGTCCAACAGCAGCGACCCAATTCAGAGAGATCACTTTCCTCTTCTTAATCAAATGCCATTACATTTTTTTTGTCCATACATACTGGCTCCTCCTCCTCCTGTGTACATTCATTTATCCCTCCAACACATTCCTACCCATGCATCAAAACTAAAGAAAGAGCTAAATATAAAACTAACTTTTTGGTAAATATTTAAGCACTGCCCCAGCACTTCTCCATTGCCCCCTCCCCCCCCAAAAAAAATTTCATCACATCTTTGGCCTTATGCATTTTCCTCGGGTGGAACCTTTTCAGCCCTGTCCTGCTATATTACAAAGGTATTTTATTTTTTCATCTCCAAACTGCACCCTAAGCACAACCCCAAATTTCCTCTGAAGCAGTAGGCAGTTACACCAGACACCGCTCAACCAAAATACATTTCCCAGCTAAGTTTCCTTGGTAGCTTATATTTGATGGCCCATTTACAGCCCCTGTGAAACACTGCTCTATACTTCACCTTTCTCCCACCCCTAGACACTAACAGAAACCAACCATAACTCTATGACTTCTGCTTAAGCTGCAGAGCCCCACAGACATAACCCAGACGGGAAATTTCTGGGCACAGTCCCATCCTGGTTCCATTTAGCACATTCAGCCACTTAGTTCCATGCACCCAAAATCATGGTAATATTTGGATGCATAGTTCTGCCAGATTAGGATGGGAATTCCAGGAGTTCTCTGTACATGCATAAAAATAGAGGTGTGCATGCAAGAATGAGTTTACACACAGGTACACTTACATAAAAGCTATGACAACACATGCAATCTGCAGAACAATTGTTCTCACCAACAAGCAGCATCACCTTCAGCTTTGTGCAGCATCTCCAAAGACTCTTTATAAACACCCAATGAAATTTTATTGCCACAGAAAACTACCTGCTGGATTGGGAGGAGCTAAATCAGCCCTGTGTGAAATGGGAGGCAGTTGGGGCAGAGCTGAGCTACAATCCCTCACCTGTGCTGGATAATGAAGCACAGCAAGTTATCTTTCCATGCAACCAAAACCATTGCCCAGAGAACTGGGCGTGGACCAGGAGCATCGAGTCCCTTTCTGCTGTCTGAATCACCTGGTGTGATCCTTGCTCCCTTCAGAGAAGAGGATTCCCACGCCCAGGCAGGCTGGCCAGTAGCACTTCACCCACAGGAGAGCACAAGGTCTGACCATGGCTGGGAAGAACTCCCTGACTTCCACAAGGCTGCCAGCACACGCAGCTCCAAAGGCTGCCTGGTCATTTTCAGACGGTGGGCTTCTGCAGCAAAGCCAACCAGAGCCCGAGTACCCAGCAGCTCTCAGGAGCAGGCCCTGCATTTGCAGTTTTATTATCCATTTTTCTTTTAATGTCCTGCACACTTGAGAAACCCTGTGTGAGAGTCAGAATGAGAGAGAGGGGAAAGAGACAGCGAGGGAGAAAGAGAGCTCATCATGCCCATAAAAGGGACAGATTCTGATTAGCTGAAGTTATAAAAATGATTTATACTTGCAAACATTATTTCTACTTGTATTGTTTGCCTGCAAGCGTTAACATCACATCACGGACACTGTAGCCAGACTCAGTCATCCCTTGAGACAGGACAGATGGCTAACGTCCCCTTCCCATCAAAGAAACCCCCCAGTGCAGAATTGGGGTGACCAGAAGAAAGACTTTGCTCTGGCTCTTGGCACTTCTGATCCTCCTGGGAACATTCATCCTAGCGCAGCCAAACCAGCATCCCAGGCAGTGAGCAGAGCTATCCTGATGTCAGCTCCTTCCCTCTCTGCCTGGCATTTCCCGACCAGGAGAAGCACGCTGCGTCCTGCCTATATTGTGTGCTTTCCCCGCCTCCTGCCAGCCCAGATCTGGGTTTATTTCCTCATCCGTGATTATTGTAAAGAGGAGCAGAATGAAATGCAGATGCAAAACATGCTCGTAAGAATTTCCTCTCTCTCTCTCCCCCATCTGCCAGAGAATAGATTTTAATCTTTAATCCATGAGCAATCAGCGAACACTAGCGAATTGCAAATTACAGATGTTTTACTGTCTTTGGCATTTTTAGCTTCCTCGCTTCCCCACTGCCACTCAGTGTCTTTCTCACATCCTCCCCTCTTCTGCATTCATTGAATGCCACGCGCCATCACCAAAACCATATGACACTGTCATCATTTGGTAATTAAACCTTTACTCACTTTAAATACGCAAAGCTGGCTGGGGTAAGCGGCACTTAACCCCTTCCTGACAGTCTGTGTCTGTATTTAGAATAAAGGGAAGGGAGAATGGTGGAGAGAACAGTAGGAGGGGAAGCCCAAAGTTTGAAACAACATCCAAGTGCTGAGGGCTCTTCTCAAAAGCATCCCTGCACTCGGAGAGGGCAAAAGAGATGGCAAAAGTCTCTGCTTGTTTCCATTTACGTTGCTGTCTGGATGTGAGTTATCACCAACAGAGAAGTGCCCAGGCTCCTGTTTAATACCCTAGGGGCTGCTGGAGTTTGCCAGGTCCCAAGTTAAGATAGTCGGGTCCAAGAAGCCTCACTTCAACCCTGCACCACTCAATAACAAACCTAGCCCTGGTGCTTCAGGCTGTTTATTAGCACAAGCTGTCCCAGCCTGAGGTCCTCAGCATGACTCTTGGCTGCTTAAAAGGAGGCCTTCACAGCAAACTGAGTGCAGGAGTAACACACATCAGATGTAGGAGCACTCAAGGTGACCCCTCAAGAGGACTGTCCAGGGGGCTTGAAACCTTCTTTCCTTTCTGCTTAACCTCCAGTAAGCTCAGTCCAGTCAGTCCCTTAGTACAGACATCATCTTAGTTCCTTGGAATATATTTCAGCTGCTGGGGAAGAACTTGTGTACTGCCTCAATTACATGAGGAGAGACCAAGTACAGCACAAAATTACTCCTGCCAGAGCTGCAGAGTTGGGATGGATCTGTTGTCCTAGGTTTGGTGCCAGGCGGGTGGCAGCAAGGCTCAAAGCACAGGAGAGTGCTCATCACCTCCAGTCTGTGAGAGAGCCACATTCCCAGTGACGGTGATATCGCACTCCTTTATGGAAGGAATACAAGACAAACCTGACATGGACAGAGTGAGACATGGCAAGAGGAAGAGAGATGGAGAGGGAGGGAGGGAAGGAAGGAGGGAAGGAGGAAGGGAGGAAGGGAGAAAGGGGGGAAAGAGGAAAGTGGCTGCAATTATTTTGCCACAGATTGGCAGGGCCTGCTTTCCCTGTAAGAAGACTGCAACATTTGGGGAAACATAAATAACAGTTGACAAGAGACGGCACCGCAGAGACAGGCAGTAATTGTTTCACCTCCCTCTGTGCCCTGTCCACTGCAGGCTCCCAAGGAACTACCTTTGTATCTTAGCTCGAGGCAGCAGCTCAGGGCCCCTCTGGACCAGGAACAGCAAGAGCCTTAATCATTTTCTACAAGTTTGTCAATTTAACAAGTGTTTGCCCAAGGGGCACCTGTCTTCCTGCCTGCCTTTATTCCTCTCTCTGCTTGTTTGTTTGTGAGCTGGGGCATTCTGGCTGCTATCATCAGCACACCAGCTCCACACAAGCCTGGCTATAAGCAGGATGTGGCCAATATTGGAAGCAGCATGGTTAACCCCACTTTTAAAGGTTACTCACTGGTATCGTCTCCACTTTCTACCTTCACCTTCTCTTTCCTCCACCTCTCCTTCACACGTACACGGGCTCCTGCGGTCACAGAAATGCTGATCATTCCCTCTATCCCTGGCTGACTCCCAGCACTGGAGACTGAGCTTACAGATGGCAGCTGGACTGAACCCATCAGAGGGCTGAGCACTGCCTATGAACATGGTGCCTTTTGGCCAAGTCCCTGAAAGTCCAGGGGCAGCATCAGGGAGTTCAGCCTCAACCCCCTTTTGGAGCAGCTCTCCGCTGCAGGGCTTCAATTGGAAGCACATGTGTGGGGCCGTGAGCAGCAGCAAACACTGATCATGGTGGGAAGCATCCCTCTCCACATCCTCTCACTGTGAGGTAAGCTGAAACACTGAACTTGGACATTTCCACAGTACTTTCAAGTGTCAGCAAAACATTAAGTGCTCTTCTTACTATTTTTCATTTGAAAGCCATAATAATGACAAGTGCTCATAAGAAAAGATTGAAGCACCTGTTTTTTAATGTATTCTTCTGCCTCAGATTTTTCAGGGCAGAGCTGACTTTAACAGATACTGTTCCAGCTAGCCATAACCCTGAATATTATCACAACACACCATTAGAACAATTCAACATTATCTCAACAAAATACACTGGCCCCTCTCACAGTAGTCTAAGCTTCTGTTCTCAGAGAACATTGGACTTCAGTGGCCACAAATCCCAAGTCTTGGCCTTAGCCTGGCCCTGGTCCGAAACATGGAGCCAAGCTGCTCACCTGTGCAGTAAAGTACAACACAGGACAGAAGCCTGGAGGTACGGATCTCCCAGCAAATTCTGGTAAAAATGAAGACCCTTCAGTCTTTCTATTTTGACTCAAAACCAGGTTTTTGCAAAAACTGTCATTCCCATAGCAAGTCAGAATGGAAGCATCAGCCCTGATGAGAACTAAGCATCCCTCTAATGCTGGTGCTGCAGAATACAATGGTTTGGTTTCTGACAAACTAAAACTTCACTTTAATTATCTGTCAATGATTCATTTAATTATCTATCAATGATCTGCCTGTTGTTACCTCAGAGGGAAACTTAAAACATGTCCTATAGCAACAGCAGCTGTGAGAACACTATGGTGACCAACTAAATTTGGTTACAGACACTTGGATACCCAGCTCAATTATACTTTGACTTTCCTGCACTGTTGTTTCAGTAGTGGTTGATAAAATTATTCCACTAACAAAGAAATACATGAGGGACTTGGAACCTCATCATCAGGGCAGGACTCTCTGAGATGGGGTAAGGGAAGAAAAGACTGACTGCAGTACACTGTGTTTTAGACACTGCTTTTCTTATGGAGATGCGTGGGAAGAGCTCAGGAAACGAGACTTTGCTGCAGACTGGCAGTAGCAATAATCCAAGAAACCCCTTTACCGCTACCAGTGATTTTTACATCGAGGCTGGCCTTGAGCTTTGTACTCAGGTCAGGCTGTCACTATTACAAGGGGAGACTTGCCTGGGTCATGATCCATTTGAGAAAGGCAAGCAAAGGATCTTGGCTGTTTGGGTTACAGCAGTCAGGTTACACCTCACAGGAATCACACGAGAAACAAAAAGCCCCAAGTTTAATGGGACATCTTCCAGGATGACCACTTGTTGCCTTTTCTTGATCTTTGAGACAATGAAACTATGTTTTGCAAAAGCCAGGAGTGTAACAACAGAGACTGACACCTCTGAGGGGGTGTCAGTGTGAATAACAATGAACCACAGATCCCACTGTTCCATTCCAGCTGCAGGAAGCCTACAGCTGACAGCAGACTTTGTCTTTTTAAGGGGCCCTGTACTCTCTCCATGTTTGGAACTGCATCACAGCCTCTCCAAGACTCATTGCCCCCAGGCCCTCCAAATGCCACCAGTGGTATATAATCTCAGCCTCCTCACCACTGGCAGGCAGGACTTTAAGAAAAATGGGTGCAAAACCCAGGAAATGTGTGTCCTTATTAATCACTGTTAGGGCTGACAGGGGAGAGCCAAGTCTTGAGGCATATCCGGGTGCAGCAAGGAGGGAGTGAGAACTGGAAAGACCACTTCCCAAAGAGCAAACAAGGCCCCAGAGCAGAGCCCAGGGTGACTCAGATGCAATCAGAGAAGCTGGAATATGTTTACAGGTTCCTTTCAATCTGACAGGAAGATGGACAGAACCAAAGCAGATATCCTGGGGCATTTTCTACCTGCTGGGTACCACAGTTGAAGCACATTTTTCTCTGCAGCAGTCCTCCCTGCATGTCACTGCTAGGAGAGACCTGGGAAGGACAGAGGAAGGGTGGGATATGCATTGGTTCAGCACTGACCGTAAGGGATCCACCAGTGTAGAAGAAGTGGGGAGACAGAGGAGTTTTCAGCAGACGGACCTGATTACCTCTACTCAGTCCTTCCTGTCTTATACAGCTGTCTGACCCACAGACACCTCTCCCTCAGGTGTTCCCAGCCCTTCATCTCATCTAGCCTAGACATTTTGCTGGCACAGTCAGCCTGTGAACTGAGGAACTGCTCCAGCAGGTAGCTTGGATGGCCAGATGGACCTTCCCTGACTATATTTCTGGTTCTGCTGCCTGTGGAGAGAGCCTCAAATATCCAGCACTCTAGGTGAACAGATCCTTAGTTAGTCCTGAGCCCAGTGAAGCCACTGCAAAGACCTGCGTACCCTCTGTTCTGGCACATGAAAAGACCGCACAGAGTAATGCATCTTTTAACAAACCACCTGCTAACACACAGCAAGTAGTGCACACCATGAACTGCAAAGGGAGATGTGATGACTGCCATGGAAACAACTGCCAGCCTGGCTCTATCAAGAAGGAGTACCTACATTTGGCCAGTGACCCAGCAGGGAGACCTAAGGATAGGAACCCATCTCCAGACCACTGTATCCTTTCTTCTGGGCTTCTTCTGCTGTCCCATGTAGCCAAGCTTTGACTACGTACTTCCACCGTAAAGTATTCTCAGGATCTGCTTTCCATTTTCCCAGGCCAAAGTTGCTGAGGTTACCCAGGATCATTCCCAAGTGAGCAACATTGATTACAAGCTCCAGATATGCCCTTCTTTGCTCCTGGACCTCTTGTTGAAATGAGAAAGGCATGAAAAGATTTGGAAGTATTTAACATGGCAAATGGAGATGAGAGCCTGCTATGGGAAGCAATACAAGCCACTTCCCTTCTCATTACCTTTCTTCCCCCTCTCAACATTTTCCCCATTGCCTTTAGGCTGCCTGTGCTGTATGCTTGTGCTGCACCTTGCACACACTCATGCTGGCCTCTGCTGGGCTATGGAGGCTTGCAGCAAAGAGATGAACACCATTTGCAGAAAGGCCATGGGGGAGACAGGGAAAAGGACACCCATATCAGTACTGAGGGGAACAAAAAGAAAAGTCCAGCAGTAGTGTAGTAGCCCTGAGAAAAGGGCCTGGCAAACTTCTCGTAAGAAATCAACACCAGATGGGCTTGCACAGAGCACTGTCACGTGTACAGAAACCTGGCTGATGGCCCATAAAGCAAAGGTAGAGTAGCACGATAATGATCAGCACAGGGGAGGGAATGGCTGCGTTTGGTGTCAGGCCAATTCACAGGTTTATTAATGACATGAAGCGATACATATCAAGCACAATAGTGGATGATACCAAATTTTGTCATCTGTCAGCCCAACAGCTACGATAGAGCCAAGATAACACTTTCCACTCATTTTTTGCCTATGGTCCAACATACAAGGTCTTCAGCCACAGCTATGGCTTCGGTACCCATGATTCATTGATCAATTCCATTTCAAGTACAAAATAAACCTCTGCCTGCTTGGCATCCCTGAGTGTAAGTCCATCCTGCAAACCTGAAGGCAAGTTCATGTGCTAGGACTTACATGGTTAAATCGCACTACACTTAATCATGATAAAATCCCAGTATGAAAGCAGATAGGGCATGAACTCCAGCTATACCATAACAACTGCCCACAGGTGCTTTCTCATACCTAGGAAATTCACAGCAGCTTAACCCTAACTTAGCCCTAATCTTTTTTTTTTTTTTTTCCCCTTTGGAGGAGAGGCAGAGTTTGCCCTTGATGACTTTGCCTTTAGTATAGGGTGCTGCAGGACGAGGCATGCACAGAAACCACCTGAAATAGTCAACATTCAAGGCATTCTCAAACTCATTTTACCCTATGGTAACTTTCTGATCGAACCCTCAGTGACTACAGGCAGGAATGAGCTGCTTCCTGTTACTCAGGCTGGGCATTTGCACAAACAGGACCACCCACTCCCAGAAAGTGACTCAGGCCGGTTGCCAGGATCTGTGCAATCAGTACGTTAATTAGCTTGACCTTAAGCCTGTGACAAACACCTGCCAGTCACAGAGCAAGCAGGTACCCTCACTTACCATTGGCATCAGAGAAAACAGCTGGAAGAACAAGAGGAAGTTTGCTTTTCAGCAAGAGGATAAAAAGGCCAGGTTAGAAAAGGCAGAGAGCTGACCCTCAGCTGCAACATGCAAATCCCATGAGCATGGAGGGACTCCATTCATGAATGAGGAAAAGAAGACAGAGGAAGGTCTCTCTAGATGCACTGAGAGTGAAACAACCACAAATCGACTTGCGGGTTACGTGGAGCGCCCCAAGAGAAGGGATGGCCTTGGAATTATTCATGCCATTTCAGACTTGCCTGGATACATTATCTGATTAAATACAGTCAAGAATAAGCCTCTGCTGAATGTGTGGGGAGGGACAGCCAAAGGACCAGCCCACGTTCCCTAGCTAGGAGTGGTCCCTACTGGGACACAGGTAACGTGCGCCACTTACCCAAAGCACTGTGCAGTGGGTAGCAATGCAGCCAAATGCTGCAGAGCAGTACTCAGGGCTCCTTGCAGGCTCCAGAATCAGTGTTGGAAAGTTTGGCTCATCATCAGCCCCTGATGTGAGTTCCTTCCTTTGCCCAAGCAGACTGCTGATTAACTAGGAATTAAGCTGGCATGAGACAAGAGCTCGTTGATGTCTCTATAATGCTTCAGCTGATAGACAAAAATAACTTTCGTTTTGTCTATTCTGCTTCATCTTCTGCAACCAAATCTCACAGTGGCAGACTGTCAGGCAAGGTCCTCCCAATGCTGCTGCCCTGCACTGGCACTCAGCTGGAGGAGAAGCATGGCTCAACCATGCTCCCTGCCCACAGACATGCACCACCATATGCAGAGATGGATGCATCTGTGTCCCCACACACTCGCATCCATGTCTGACACATGTACGTGTTCACATACAAGAATCCCCAGGCTGTTTGTACATGAACATGCACAAAATGCTGAGGGATGCACAGGTGTGTGTGCCTTCACTGCGACACTGAAACACTTTCTCACCTCCCCCTCAAGCACAAGTAATGTCACTGTGGAGGTGTCTGCATGTTTGGAGATGCCCTCCCTGAAACGGATACATTCCCCATCACCCAGCCAGGGAGCCCAGACAGGAGCCCATGTCAAAGTTTTGTCTGAAAGACAAACCTTGAGACCAACCATGCTGTACAGCCAACATAGGGGTCCAGGGGACACCACAGCTTTCCTAAAGCTGTGCCTCAGGCGGGCCCGAGGCAGAGGTGCTCCTACCACACAGATAGAGCAGGCAAGGGCCTGGGACTAGGCAGAGCCCCTGGAGAGCAACAGTGTAGGGCAGCATGGGGCCTGAAGGCAAAAGGGGCCCTTCTCTCAGGTATCTTGCTCTGTCACTGTCCTTTGTGTCTCTCAGCCACTCTTCATCACCCCTCACTGCATGGCAGTATTGTTACCCCCTTCCTGCTCATCTGCTCTGTGCTAGCTCTGAGGAGCACTTTCTGAAAAGCATCCCATGAGATTCTCAGAGAGGTGCTTTGAAGAGTAATAATTCTTTCCTAAATCAAGATTGTTGAGCAAAGACTATCTCGAACGAAACCTTTGCCTTATAAGTGACACCAGAATATCAATTACTTAAATAGAATCATAGAATCATGGAATAATTAAAGTTGGACAAGACCTCTAAGATCATCTAGTCCAACCATCAATGCATCCCCACTGTACCCACCATGCCCACTAACCATGTCCCTCAGTGCCACATCTCCACGCTTCTCGAACACCCCCAGGGACGGTGACTCCACCAACCTCCCTATGCAGTTCCAACACCTCTCCACTTCCTGAGAAGAAATGTTTCCTAATATCCAACCTGAACCTCTCCTGGTGCAACTAAAAGCCATCACTCTTCATCATATCAATATAATAACAGCTCTGTTGAAATAATATGTCTCCCTTGAACTGTTTCACTTCTTTTTAGGTAAATTTGCACCTATGAGACCTGTTCACCTTAAAAAAAAAAAAAAAGTAATAATAATAATAACCAAGTAATAACAATTGTTCTACATAGTATAGCTGAACAAGAAAATCAGTTGCTTTGGGTGTTTTGTTACAGATTGATTTGACTCTGACCCACATGAATGAATGTGATGGCCCAGCTATAGAATTGTTTGAGAGGAAAATGATCTTTATACTCTGAAATGACTAGAAAGCTTGTTCTGTGCTTTTAAAGAAGAATGCTGTTTTGACTAAGAAAATATATATCAGAGTACCACTGTAGCCCCCAAAGCTGGTAACAGACACAAATCAGTGTGAGATCCCAGCAGATTAAGAATAAACTTGACATCCTTTCCATCTAATTGCTGAGGCTTGAGCTAAGCTTCTCCTTGCTAAAAACAGACGTTTTTTAATCCTTCAAGCTGGGAGCTGCATGCCATCACCTGGCTCTGGGAGCTGAGACCGAGGAGAGCAGCTGTGGGGTGAGGCCCACAGCAGCAGCAGCCAGCCAGGTGTTGGGCAGCCCCAGCGCCCCGTGCACAAACCCGGTGGTACTGCGTTCATGTGGGGCTGGGGCTGAGCCTGGCAACGAAGTTCTTACGTGCTAACAGCAACCAAGGGAAATAACAACATCCAGTCTGTATTGGGAGTGCGCCCCCCGTGCTAAAGGGCACTCCGTTCGTTACTGCGTTACGATTCCTGTTGCTGCTGGGTGTTGATCATTTGTGCTTGGAAGTCTAATTCATTTGTAAGGGCATCTGGAGGTTGGGGAGTTTTGTGTGGGTGATTTTCAGTCCTACTTACACCTCAAGGTACGTATTTTATTGTGATTCCACCTGAGCACGCCTCCTGTGTGTGCACCTGTCCTCGAGCCACCTCAGCACCCGGCAGAGCGAGCAGCAAGGATTTGGGCACCTCCAGCTGAGGCCAACAGAGAGCAGGCAGAGCTCAGCCCAATGGCAGCACTGCTCCGAGGCCGCTGCTCCGTGAGCATCCCACTCTGTGCACGAAGAGATTTGGGGCCTGACCTTCCCTGCTGCTGGGCAGCTCGGGGATGTCAGCAAGGAGGGGCGGGGGCATGGGGACGTGGCCTCCCCCAGCCCACCCGACCAGGCAGCACCAACCAGGCAGCGTGGGCCAGGGGATGGCACTGGGGGCTGCCGAGGTTTTGCCCCCCTCCCCAAAAAGGGAAGCTGAAATAAAAGGCGGAGGGAGCCTTGTGTGTGTTTTTATTATTATTATTTCTGATTAAAGAGGAATTCATTTCATCTTTGCCTCCTGCCAGGGGCTGAGGTGCCGCCATTGAGGTTAACGGTGCGGAAGAATACAAAAAAATTTCATTGAGGAGGATTATAAAAGTTACTAGCTGGAACATTAACAGAAGAGTAACTTGTAAAAAATGCAATATTACAATATTCACAAGGACGGTAGAGCGTGGTAAAGCTATAAAATTCAACATTAAAATCTTCTACAGCCTAGATAACCTAGTTAACAAACATGGCATCGGAACTACTTTACTTCCCAGGGCCGGGGGCGGCGGACCCTCCCACGGGCCGAGGACACGGCGGGGGACACGCGGCCCCCGCTCGGGCGCTGACGAACTTCTTGTCATTAGCAAAGTGCGGGCCGCGATTTGCCTCATCCAAAAGGGGGAGCGGGGAGCGCCGGCTCGTTCCATTTGTCACCGGCACCGAGAGTCCGCATAAATAACAGCCGGTATTCATCGCCGCTCCGACCGAATTCCGCAAGGCAAAGCGCCGGGAGCGCTTTCAAAACAAACAAACAAACAAACAAACACACACACTCGGAGGGGAATCAGCCATCGTTATCACTTTTATCACCGGTGCTAATAATAATATTCTCCTGCAAACGCGTCGGCCTGAATGAGAAATAGATGCCTCTCTTCCAAAGCGGGCGCGGATTGCGGGCCGCTGCGGAGCGCTGCGCGGCAGCAAAACTTCGTCCTCCTGCGGGAGGGCAGAGCGACCCGCTCCGTGCCGCCGCATCCTTCCGGCTCCGCGCTCCGTTTAGGGGCTTCCGAGCCTCGGGAAGCACGGAGTGTGAAAGGGCCGGGAGAGAGGAGCGGGAGGGAATCGCTCTGAGCGGCTGCGGAGCGGCGCGCGGTTCCCCGGGGAGTTGGCAGACAGTTTGTGGAGATGTTACTCCGGAGTTTCAGACTATGATAAATATGATAATTTGTATAAAATTTGAATGGGTTCTTGTTTTCAGGGAGAATGCCTCCGATGATGAATGTTCGTGATTTTCAGATAGATGGCTGATAAAAAGTGTATTGAATTGTTGAAAGCGATTTTAATTTTAATTCTCTACCTGCAGATGTCTGATAATAATAATGTCTCCTAATAAAATAGGAAGGTGTCAGTTTAAGCAGCAGTATTTCGCTTCGCTTCATCCTTCCCATCCCCAGACTGTGGCAACATTAACCTCTTCTTATAAAAAGGCACATAAAATTATTATAATTACAGAGTTATTAATTTTAAAAAGAGGGTTAGCAGGATTTTTTATTATTATTAATAGAGCTCGCGCAGTACCCCCGCAAGTAAATCCCCGTGTGAAATGATGGATCCGATCGCTAATTCTATTATTAGGTATTGCCTAGGAATTGCCTTTCGGGTTTTTAATTAGAGTAATTGAAACTAGATAGAGGCGGGGCTAATTATTTTTATTTTCCCCCTTTGTTATTATTTAAAAGTCATCGATAACGCTCCCCGCGTTCTCATCTCGGCTTCGGAACGAGACCTGCAACAAAGCAACAAAGGGAGCGCGGCCGGCACTCCGCAGCCGGCGCTGTGCGGGGCTGCCGGGGGCTGCAGGACAACACCCCCATCCCGGCTCCCACTGCCGCCGGTCCGGGCTGCTCCCCGTCAAAGAGGGAGAGAGAGAGAGAAACAACGACTCCGGTAGCACGAAGTCAATGACCTGGCAGTTACACTCTA